>NW_016107419.1:4891785-4892895 GCF_001604975.1 Cebus imitator
TTTTTTCTTGTACATCTGTTTTAGTTCTTTGTAGATTTTGGATATAATTCCTTTGTCAGATGGATAGATTGCAAAAATTTTTTCCCATTCTGTTGGTTGCCAGTTCACTCTAATGATTGTTTCTTTTGCTGTTCAGAAGCTCTGGAGTTTAATTAGATCCCATTTGTCTATTTTGGCTTTTGTTGCCAATGCTTTTGGTGTTTTAGTCATGAAGTCTTTGCCTATGCCTAGGGGCTGGATGGTTTAGCCTAGGTTTTCTTCGAAGGTTTTTATGGTGTTAGGTATTATGTTTTATGGTTTTAGGTCTTAAGTCTTTAATCCATCTGGAGTTAATTTCAGTGTAAGGTGTCAGAAAGGGGTCCAGTTTCTGCTTTCTGCACATGGCTAGCCAGTTTTCCCAACACCATTTATTAAACAGGGACTCCTTTCCCCATTGCCTGTTTTTGTTAGGTTTGTCAAAGATCAGATGGTTGTAGATGTGTGGCATTGCCTCTGAGGCCTCCATTCTGTTCCATTGATCTATATCTCTGTTTTGGTACTATTACCATGCTGTTTTGATTACTGTAGCCTTGTAGAATAGTTTGAAGTCAGTTAGAGTGATGCTTCCAGCTTTGTTCTTTTTGCTTAGAATTGACTTGGCTATGTGGGCTCTCTTTTCATTCCATATGAAGTTTACGGTGGTTTTTTCCAGTTCTGTGAAGAATGTCATTGGTAGCTTGATGGGGATAGTGTTGAATCTATAAATTACTTTGGGCAATATGGCCATTTTCATGACATTGATTCTTCCTAACTGGGAGCATGGAATATTTCTCGATCTGTTTGTGTCCTCTCTTATTTCGTTGGGCAGTGGTTTGTAGTTCTCCTTGAAGGGATCCTTTGCATCCTTTGTTTGTTGTATTCCTAGGTATTTTATTCTCTTTGTAGCAATTGTGAATGGGAGTTCGTTCTTGATTCGGCTCCCTTTAAGTCTGTTATTGGTGTATAGAAATGCTTGTGATTTTTGCACATTGATTTTGTATCCTGAAACTTTGCTGAAGTTGCTTATCAGTTTAAGGAGATTTAGGGCTGAGACAATAGGGCATTGCAACTCCTGCTTTTTTTTTTTTTTTT
>NW_016107419.1:4892905-4939244 GCF_001604975.1 Cebus imitator
TGCTCTCCATTTGTTTGGTAGATCTTCCTCCATCCCTTTATTTTGAGCCTATGTGTATCCTTGTATGTGAGATGGGTTTCCTGGATACAGCACACCAATGGGTTTTGACTTTTTATCCAATTTACCAGTCTGTGTCTTTTGATTGGGGCATTCAGCCCATTTATATTTAAGGTTAATATTGTTATGTGTGAATTTGATCCTGCCATTCTGATGCTAGCTGGTTGTTTTGCCCATTAATTGACACAGTTTCTTCATTGTGTTGATGTTCTTTACCATTCGGTAAGTTTTTGGAGTGGCTGGTACTGGATGTTCCTTTTTTACGTTTAGTGCTTCTTTCAGGAGCTCTTGTAAAGCAGGCCTGGTGGTGATGAAATCTCTGAGCAGTTGCTTGTTCATAAGGGATTTTATTTCTCCTTCACTTATGAAGCTTAGTTTGACTGGATAGGAAATTCTAGGCTGAAGGTTCATTTGTTTAAGGATATTGAATATTGGCCCCCACTCTCTTCTGGCTTGTAGGGTTTCTGCTAAGAGATCTGCTGTGAATCTGATGGGCTTCCCTTTGTGGGTAACCCAACCTTTCTCACTGGCTGCCATTAGCATTTTTTCCTTCATTTCAACCCTGGTGAATCTGACGATTATGTGCCTTGGGGTTGCTCTTCTTGAGGAATATCTTTGTGATGTTCTCTCTATTTCCTGGACTTGAATGTTGGCCTGCTTTGCTAGGTTGGGGAAGTTCTCCTGGATAATATCCTGAAGAGTGTTTTCCAGCTTGAATTCATTCTCTCCGTCACATTCAGGTACACCTATCAAATGTAGATTAGATATTTTCACATAATCCCATATTTCTTGGAGGCTTTGTTCATTTCTTTTTACTCCTTTTTTCTCTAATCTTGCCTTCTCATTTTATTTCATTGAGTTGATCTTCAGTCTCTTATATCCTTTCTTCTGCCTCGTTGATTCAGCTATTGAAACTTGTGAATGCTTCATGAAGTTCTCGTGTTGTGTTTTTAAGCTTCATCCATTCATTTATATTCCTCTCTAAGCTGTTTATTCTCGTTAGCATTTCATCAAATCTTTTTTCAAGGTTCTTAGTTTCTTTGCATTGGGTTAGAACATGATCTTTTAGCTCAGAAAACTTTATTACCCAACTTCTGAAGCCTGTTTCTGTCAATTTATCAGACTCATTCTCCATCTAGCCATTTTCCCTTGCTAGTGAGGAGTTGTGATCCCTTGGAGGAGGAGAGGCAATCTGGTTTTGGGTATTTTCATCCTTTTTGCACTGGTTTCTTCTTATATTTGTGGACTTCTCTACCTGTGGTCTTTGCGGTTGGTAACTTTCAGATGGGGTCTCTGAGTGGACATCTTTTTTTTTTGATGATGAAGTTACTTCTTTCTGTTTCTTAGTTTTCCTTCTAACAGTCAGGCCCTTTGCTGTAGGACTGCTGGAGGTCCACTCCAGACCCTGCTTGCCTGGGTATCACCTGCAACAGCTGCAGAACAGTAAGGGTTGCTGCCAGTTTCTTCTTCTGGTATCTTTGTCCCAGAAGGATACCCGCCAGATGTCAGCCTGAGCTCTCCTTTATGAGGTGTCTTTTTGGTTATACGGGTATTGGGGAGCTGCTTGAGAAGACAGTCTTTCCCATATAGGGACTTAAGTGCTGAACTGTGAGCTCCTTTCTATTCTGAGCTGCTGGGCAGGTACGTTTAAGTCTGCTGCAGCAGAACTCATAACCACCTTTTTTTCCCAGGTGCTCTGTCCCAGGAAAGTGGGGCTTTATTTGTAAGTTCCTGTCATTCTGCTGCCTTTTTTCGGAGATGCCCTGCCCAGCAAGGAGGTAGCCTAGTCACAGTCTGCCAGCAGAGGCTTTGCTGAGCTGCCATAGGCTCTGCCCAGCCGCTGTGTGAACTTCCTTGCAGCTTTGTTTATAAGGGTATAGTTAGAACTGCCTCAGTGGTGGCGGTCTCCCTCAGTGGTGGCGGACACCCTTCCCTGCACAAAGCTGGACCATCCCAGGTCCAGCTGTGCTTGCTGTGAAACTCTCAGTCCAGAGTGTTTCAGATTGCTGCTCTTTGTAGGGGTGGGACCAGCTGAGCCAGACCACCTGGCTCCCTGTTTCAGCTCCCTTTTTTTCAGTTGTACTGGCGACTCCGTCTCCCAGGTGTTCCAGCGGCCAGTTGGAATGGCGCCAGGATTTGTGTGAGTTTTTGTGTTGAGATCCACTGGACTGGCTGAAACAGCCATGCTGGAGACTCATGGCACCTTTCCACCTGGGAATCTCCTGGTCTGTGGGCAGTGAAAATTCATTTGGAAATGCGGTGATCACTCACCCTCTGTGTTTTCACTGGGAACTGCAATCCAGAGCTGTTCCTATTCTGCCATGTTCAATTCTTCATTAGAATTTATGAGAAATAAAATCTCTTCAGATTCAGAGCTGTGTTAAGCCTCCCTTATCTTTTGGCGGTGGGAGAGTTACAGATTGACTTTTATTAACTCTAAAGTGTAATGAGACTGAATGCAATTGGAAAAGAATAAAATGTCACCTGGAAACCAATCACTGGATATGAGAAAATTAAAAGAACAAGTTTTTCAAGCTTCTCAAGCACATCTAACTTTAATTCCAGAATCAGAGGTGCTTAAGGGAGCTGCTGTTGGATTGGCAGCCCTAAATCCAGTGACTTGGGTGAAAACACGGGGAGGATCTATGATTGCTGTTGTGATTATGTTACTGATTTGTCTTGTTTCGCTTTGCATAGTCTGCAAGTGCAGATCCTGAATCCTCTGAGAAATAGTTTACCAAGATAAGGCTGTGCTTGCTTACCTAGCTTTGTCAAAACAAAAAAGGGTAAATGTTGAGAAATGCTGAGTGTATGATTGCTGAGAAATGCTAACTGTACCATAAAATTATATTGTTTGCTAAGAAGAACGATGGCAAGGAAAATGTAGCCACCCCTGCCCCCAAGTGAAAAACTACTTGGGGCATTCTGAAGTAGCAAAACAATATATGTATATCATATACCTGTTAAAACATTCTTTAAACATGGGATATGTGATTCTGCCCCCATGGCTACCTCCTGGAAAACACTTTCTAGTTTGTCTTTGTTCAGTGGTAAGCAGGCACCAGCTGCCTACCTAGTTTATCTTGGTTCTGTGAGAAAACACAGAACACCTATTTGTTAATAATCACCTGTTCAGTGAGAATAAATACATGGGTCAGAATCTGCTGGAGACCCTCAGCCCAGAATGCTGTCAGCCCCCTGAGGCTCTCGGCTCAGAATGCTGTTGGCCCCCTGATAGTCCCACTTTGCTGTTCTCTCTGGTGTCTGCTTCTCATTACCTACAGCACTGCCTGGGTGAGGGTCTCTATGGTTGAGCTGGTCTCAGTAGTAAACTTTATTTTTATTTATTTATTTATTCTTTTTTTGAGACAGAGTTTCGCTCTTGTTACCCAGGCTGGAGTGCAATGACGTGATCTCAGCTCACCACAACCTCCGCCTCCCGGGTTCAAGCAATTCTCCTGCCTCAGCCTCCCATGTAGCTGGGACTATAGGCATGTGCCACCATGCCCAGATAATTTTTGTATTTTTAGTAGAGACGGGGTTTCGCCATGTTAACCCAGGATGGTCTCGATCTCTTGACCTCGTGATCCACCTGCCTCAGCCTCCCAAAGTATTTCTTAACATATGCTCCAACAAGTTTGAGTCACTTTTGTAAGCAATGATACTAGGCCTTTAGTATAACCCTAAAGAACAGAGGATCCTGGAAATTTATGCAGTCTTTTTTACATTGTTAAATTAATTAAAATGGGTACCCTTTAATGATTTTCAAAATTTTTAAAAAATATTTCTTTATAGGTGGTGTCTCACTCTGTTGCCCAGGCTAGAATGCTGTGATGCCACATAGCTCACTGCAGCCTCCAACTCCTGGGCTCAAGCAATCTTCTTGCCTTAGCACACAGAGTAGTTAGGACTACAGGTATGGGCCACCATGCCTGGTTACAAATGTCTTCTTATATAGACATAAGCATCTTTTCATGTCAGTATAAATCTGCCTCATTCTACAATTGTATGAATTTATCATAATGTTATAATTTCCCTACTAATAATGCATAGATATTGCCAGACCCCATTGTCTCAGCCCAAAATCTCCTGAAACTGATAAACAACTTCAGCAAAGTTTCAGGATACAAAATCAATGTGGAAAAATCACAAGCATTCCTATACACCAATAAAAGATTTAAAGAGAGCCAAATCAAGAACGAACTCCCATTCACAATTGCTACAAAGAGAATAAAATACCTAGGAATACAACTAACAAGGAACGTAAAGGACCTCTTCAAGGAGAACTACAAACCACTGCTCAACGAAATAAGAGAGGATACAAATAGATGGAGAAACATTCCATGTTCATGGTTAGGAAAAATCAATATTGTGAAAATGGCCATACTGCCCAAAGTAATTTGCAGATTCAATTCTATCCCCATCAAGCTACAAATGACATTCTTCATAGAACTGGAAAAAAACACCTTAAACTTCATATGGAACCAAAAGAGAGCCCACATAGCCAAGTCAATTCCAAGCAAAAAGAGCAAAGCATGAGGCATCACACTACCAGATGTCAAACTATACTACAAAGCTACAGTAATCAAAACAGCATGGTACTGGTACCAAAACAGACATATAGACCAATGGAACAGAACAGAGGCCTCGGAAGCAACACCACACATCTACAACCATCTGATCTTTGACAAACCTGACAAAAACAAGCAATGAGGAAAGGAGTTCCTGTTTAATAAATGGTGTTGGGAAAACTGGCTAGCCATGTGCAGAAAGCAGAAACTGGACCCCTTTCTGACATCTTACACTAAAATTAATTCCAGATGGATTAATAACTTAAACATAAGACATAACAGCATAAAAATCTTAGAAGAAAACCTATGCAAAACCATTCTGGACATAGGTGTAGGCAAGGACTTCATGACCAAAACACCAAAAGTATTGGCAACAAAAGCCAAAATAGACAAATGGGACCTAATCAAATTCTACAGCTCCTGCACAGCAAAAGAAACAGTCATTAGAGTGAACTGGCCACCAACAGAATGGGAAAAAATTTTTGCAATCTACCCATCTGACAAAGGGCTGATATCCAGAATCTACAAAGAACTAAAACAGATTTACAAGAAAAAAACAAGCCCTTTCAAAAGTGGGCGAAGGATATGAACAGACACTTTTCAAAAGAAGACATACATGAGGCCAACAAACATGAAAAAATGCTCATCATCACTGGTCATTAGAGAAATGCAAATCAAAACTACATTGAGATATCATCTCATGCCAGTTGGAATGGCAATCATTAAAAAATCTGGAGACAACAGATGCTGGAGAGGATATGGAGAAATAGGAACACTTTTACACTGTTGGTGGGAGTGTAAACTAGTTGAACCATTGTGGAAGACAGTGTGGCAATTCCTCAAGGACCTAGAAATAGAAATTCCGTTTGACCCAGCAATCACATTACTGGGTATATATCCAAAGGATTATAAATCATTCTATAAGGACACATGCACACGAATGTTCATTGCAGCAGTTTACAATAGTAAAGACCTGGAACCAACCCAAATGCCCATCGATGATAGACTGGACAGGAAAAATGTGGCACATATACACAATGCAATATTATGTAGCCATAAAAAACGATGAGTTCGTGTCCTTTGTAGGGACATGGATGAACCTGGAAACTATCATTGTCAGCAAACTGATGCAGGAATGGAAAATCAAACACTGCATGTTCTCACTCATAGGTGAATGTTGAACAATGAGAACACATGGACACAGGGAGGGGAGCATCACACATGGGTCTATCGGGGGAAACAGGGGATGGACAGCGGGGGGTGGGGAGTTGGGGACAGATAGCATGGGGAGAAATGCCAGATATAGGTGACGGAGAAGAAGGTAGCAAATCACACTGCCATGTGTGTACCTATGCAACAATCTTGCATGTTCTTCACATGTACCCCAAAACCTAAAATGCAATAAAAAATACATAGAATATACATACCTTTATTAACATGCATTTCTATTACTATCTTGACTTATTCATCCATTATTTACTAAATCAGAGCTTCCTTCTAGTATGCCTGACTTATTCATCTCATTCATCCCAGTCATGCTTTTATTATATAACAGGGCACACAGTAGACAAGAAAGATACTCTGTAAACTGAAGGAGATACAGGACATTTTTGAGAAGGTACAAAGTCCTCAGATGGGCTTAGAAAATTCTGTGTAATCCATACATTATTCTACTCGATTTGCACATCTTTGGGTGCATGTATACACTGCTACTATATCCTCGCCATCACCTAAATGTGACTCAGTCTGTTCTACTGTAATATCTTGTGAATTTCCTTGTACTATACTTATATGGTTGGGTTGGTGTTCTTGTATCAATGATACAACAACAACATTTTTAATTATTGTCAAAAGATTAACTTGCAATGTACAGAGTTTACTCAAAATTTTCTTCTTTAAGGAAAAACACTAAAAGTCAAGAGGATAACAAATTGAAACACTTGATGGTGCCTCTGAGTCTATGTGAAATCATGATGAAGTAGAAATAAAGCCTTTCTGAGATGGCAAATTTTTAAAAATTGATGCAAGTAGATAATCTCCTTCACTTTTATGGCATAGCAGTAACTTCAAGTTTTCTGTCCTATATTTCCCATAATTACTACACAAGCCACGTGTTCTAATTTTTTAATTACAGTTGAAATAAGGTTTAATTCCAACTAGGCTTTTTTTCTCTGCCAAGTTGTATTATATGTATTTTTAAATACTGCTTTTACCAAATGTTTTCACTTACCTTCTTCCAGAATATTTGCTTTTTGGCAGGCGACATTTTACTGAAGTCCATTTTACATCAGCCTCCTATACCTTCTTTGCCCACATAAATGCACGTGGGCTGTGGGGTAGACCATGCAACAGGCAAGCACCTGTAATTGTGACTATTTCTGTAGAAGAGGAGGGGCCAGAGTGAATTTCCAGTAGCCATTTTTACCTTCCTTTTGCCATCTACCATAGCTTGTAAGAAAAATTAGTTTAGCATCCCACCCCTGAAGCTGCCAAGTTCAACTCTAGCTCAAGTCAGACATATGACAAATTTCAGGACAATAATGACTCATATATTTGTAGCTAAGAATTTTAAGCCCAGCAGGTTTCTTACATTAAACATACAATTTAAACACAGAAATAGAAGATAGTCTTTTCTAAAACAAGTGAATACGAATATGTAAGCATAAAAATATATGGACATTCATCAACATCTCTCTACAACTTATAAAAGGAAAGGTATAGACAGAGTCCTGGTTTACTGGTACAATTTGGCAATCAAAACAGTTTCTAAAGGAGATTAAGATGGCTGTTCCCCTTTCTATATTTTAATTTCAGCTTTACACATGTTTTGGCTTTATATATTTTCCATAGAATCTTTCTACCTTTTGCTGAATTTAGCATTCATTTTATTAATGTAGTCAATATCTGCATCATTATTATAGGGATGGCTTGGACTATATTTGCCTCATGCTTCAATTTGCTTTTCCCATCTATGAGCACCCTATCAATTTCCTCTGTGGAAGGCAAATGTTCTGTGAAGAAGACTGTCGGATATTGGGTAGAAATTCTGTCCCTAGTTTTCTTAGTTTTCGTTTCTATGTCAGATTTGATCTGTTTGGTCAACCAGTGATACTGGCATACCTAGGCAGCAGTATAATATGAAATTCCCAGATCAGGGTTTTTCCTCTTCTATTTCCTTCCCCATCTCAGAAGGATCACTTGAGCCCAGGAGTTCAGGAACAACATAGTGAGATCCCAACTCAAAAAATAGAACATTATTCAGAAATAAAAAGGAATAACATACTGATCCATGCAACAATGCAGATGAGCCTCCAAAATATTATTTGAAGTAAAAGAAGTCAGACATAAAAGATTACAGACTGTATAACTCCATTTTTATGAAGCTTCCAGAAGAGGTAAATCTATAAAGACAAGAAGCTGACTACTGGTTTTAAGAGGATAGATGGATGGGTAAATGAGAGTAAGTGCTTGACGGTTATGGGGTTTGCTTTTGGGATGATGAAAATATATTGGAAATAAAGGTAATGGTTGCACAACATTGTGAATGTACTAAGTGCTATGAAATTGTATAAAGTGGTTTTTATGTTATATGAAATTTACCTCAATAAAAATTTTAAAAATCTGTTGATCATAAATATAAGGGCATTTCTGGACCCTCAGTTTGATTCTACTATCTATATGTCTATTCTTATGCTGCACACAATAAAACCCTCTCATTTTTCTCAAGAATTCCCTGAAAACTCATTTAAGTGAATGTCAAACTCTTCACCTATTTAACAAATAGCATCAAATGACTATTTACTCCCAAAGACTTCAAAGATTTGATTTAAAATCCTCACTTTTCTGGGCTCACCATTCCTAAACTACTATATCATAATTTTTATCCAATCTAAGTTTTTATATTAAAAGAAGTACCTTAAAAGAGCCTCCAGAACTTTATAAATATCCTGAATTTGTCCTCTCCACTTTCAGGTATTACTAAAAATATCTATCAAGACAGTGCTTTCCCTCACCACGGTAAGAATAAACTTAGTCTTGTCTTACTAACAGATTGTTTTAGAGAACTTTTCAGGGAGGACTAATTCAGTGATCTTACAGGTTTTACCAAGAACCAATGAAGGGCTCCAAGGCTCTGGACATTCCTCAGAAATCGGTTGAGTGTCCCATTTGGTGGGCAAAGGGTATCTCTGACCATAACAGGGAGATAAACACTGCATTGGGCCAACCTCTGAATACTTTTTGCTGAGCTCCAAAATCTCAGCTTTATTTTTGCCTCCTAGTAATTAGGAACTAGTTTTAGGTATCTTTTCATTATCTGATAAGGTAAGTTTTATCTTGATGGAAATCTGTCTTTATACTAATAACATTATTTGTCTTTGTCTGTCCTTGTCAAATATGTCTTTGTAACATGCCCTTCAGAGGAACATTCCTAGGGAAAGAATGGGTATAGGCCCCAATAAATACCTGTTTTCACAAGCTGTACCTGGGGACTGAACAGTGTAGGCAGTCTTTAGACAAACTCTTCCTCGTGTCACTTAAAACTTTATGTAAATTTTCCTGAGTCTTTTGTTTTGGTTTTTTTTTGTGTGTGTGTGTCTGTGGCTGTCTGGTTTGGTGAAACTTTTTATTAAAACTTGTTATATAGAAGCTGCAAATTAGTGAGATTTACAGATAGAGATGATAGCCATTAGGCTGGGAAATGGTTCATAACATATAAGCAGTACTTTCAACTGACCATTCTTAGGCCTTTTCTCAATCTAGACCTGTATTTGCAACAACTCTGGGTTGGCTCCTGGTTTTTACATGTATTTATAATATAACAAATTTGTGTGCTAAATTATCTATATGGCATAATTTTACCAAGTATAATTTAGAATTAGGGTAGCCATTTGATGCAATTTGACATGAACAAAGTTACTCAGTCGAGAGGTGATTTAAGGGCAAAAATAAAACAGAACTCCAAAGATCCAATGGTCTGTATCTTTTTCCACTGGTTTGAGGAAGGCTTAATTCCAAAAAGAATATTCAAAAATATCTTTCTTAAGAGGAAGGCAGAGGAAGAATTGAAACAGAAGGGGAAAATGCAATGCGATAACAGAAACAGAATTTTGAAGATGATAATGCTGGCTTTAAAGATGAAAGAAGGGACCATAAGCCAAGGAATACAGCTCTAGAAGCTGGAGAAGGCAAGGTAACTGATTCTCCCTTAAAGCCTCCAGGAGAAATGAGCCCTGCCAATACCTTGACTTGAGCCTAGTGAAACTGACTGGGGCTGGCCGGGTCCAGTGGTTCACATGTGTAATCTCAGTACTTTGGAAGGCTGAGGCAGACAGATAATTTGAGTTCAGGAGTTTGAGAGCAGCCTGGCCAACATGGTGAAACCCTGCCTCTACCAAAAATACAAAAATTAGGTCATGGTGGCACCACCCTGTAGTCCCAGCTACTTGGGAGGCTGAGGCAGGTGAATCACTTGAACCTGAAAGATGGAGGTTGCAGTGAGCTGAGATCATGCCCCCTGCCTCCAGCCTGGGCAACAGAGAGAGACAGAGAGACAGAGAGAGAGAGGAAGGAGTGGGGAGGGAGGAGAGAAAGAGAGGAAGGAGGAAGGGAAGGAAGGAGGTGGGGAGGGAAGGAGAGAGGGAAGGGAAGGAAGGAGGGAGGGAAAGGAAGGAAGGAGGGAAGGAAAGGAGAGAAGGAGGGAGGGAAAGAAGGAAGGAAGGAAAGAAGGGAAAGAAGGAGGGAGGGAAGGAAGGAGGGAGGGAAAGAAGGAAGCAAGGAAGAAGCCTCCTAGCCTTCAGAATTGTAAGAAAATCAATGTGTGTTGTTATAATCTGCCAACTTTGTAACTAATAAGAGACAAATATAGTTACCTAAAAATCCCCAACTCTATTTTTGCTAGCAATGTTATTTATAACTCACTTAAAATAAGTCATATATACAGTATTCAATAGTACAATTTGATAACTTTTGACATATGTAAATACTTATGAAGCCATTACCATGTTTAATCAAGACATTGAATATAATTACTCCCCCAAATTTCCTTGTGCTCCTTTGTAATTTCTCCCCATTCCCCACCCAATCCCTATGTAACCACGTATCTACTTTCTGTCACTATAAGTTAGTTTGTATTTTCTGGAATCTTACATAAGTGATTCTATACAGTATATATATTTTTTGTGGCTTTCACTAAGCATAATTATTTTTAAGATTCATTGAAATAATAGTATGTATCAGTAGTTGATTTATTATAATATTTTATTGTTTATACATTTATCAGTTGGTAGACATTTTCCATTTTTGGTTATTTATAAAGTTTCTAAGAACATTTGTATGCAAGTCTTTGTTGGAGTGACAGGATTGCAAGGTAAATGTGTATTTAACTTTTTAAGAAACTAGGGAGCTGTTTTCAAAAGTAGTCATATCATTTTACATTCCCACACAGTGTATCAGAATTCCAGCTCCTCTATTTGGAATCCTTGCTAACGTTTGATATAATCAGTCTTTTTAATTTGAGCCATTCTAATATTAGTTTAGATACTACCATTCTCCTTTTGTTACTATTTGTATGGAACACCCTTTCCATCCTTTCACTGTTAACCTATTTGTGTCTTTGAATCTAAAGTGAGTCTTTTACAGACAGTATATAGTTGGATCCTTTTTTTTTTTTTAGTCCATTCTACCAATATCTGTCTTTCGATTGGAGAGTTTAATTCATTTACATTTAGAGTAATTATTTATAAGGAAGGACTTATTCCTTTATTTTGCTATTTGTTTTCTATATGCCTTAGAGCTTGTCTATTTCCTACATTACTGACTTTTGTGTTAAGTTGATATTTTATAGTGAAATGTTTAAATTTCTTTCTCATATAATTTTGTATGCATTCTTTGGCTATTTTCTTGTGGTTACCATGGGATTACATAACACCCTAAAGTTTTAACACTCTAATTTGAATTTACACCAGATTAATTTCAATAACATGCAAACACTGCTTCTTTAACAGCTGTCTCTCCAACCCTTTTGATTATCAATGTCATAAAATCATATTTTATACACTGTTTGTCCAAAAACATAAGCTAATAATTTTCTAGCATATTAGTCACTTAAATTACATAGAGAATAAAGCATGGAGTTGAAAACCAAGATTATCATAACAGCTTTTAGACTAATAATTGTTTATTTTTTAATGTATCAGTCTTTTAAATCATTTAGGAAAAATGAAGTTATGCATCATTGTTATAATACTAGGTTTTAGAATTCAATTTTGCTTTGACAATTGTTTTTCTTTTAGTACTTAAAAAACATAAGTGCATTGTCTTCTGGCCTCTAAAGTGTCTGATGACAAATCTGCTGTTAATCTTATGACCCCATGTGACAAATCACTTTTCTCTTGCTGCTTTCAAAATTCTCTTTGTCTTTCAACATTTTGATTATAATATCTTGGTGTGGGTCTCTGAGTTCAGCATACATTGAGTTTGTTGAGCTTCTTGGATGTTTATATTCATGTCTTCCATCAAATTTGGGGAGTTTTTAGCCATTACTTCTTAGATATTCTCTTTCTTTTTCTTTCTCTTCTCTTTCTAGGAATACCATAATGCCTGTGTTGTTTAGCTCTATTGTGTCACATAGGTCTCTTGGGCTCAGTTCCATTTTCTTCAGTCTTTTTCTTTCTGTTTTTCAGACTCAGTAATTTTCACTGTTCCATTTTCAAGTCACTGATTCTTTCTCCTGCCTGCCCAAATCTGCTTTTTAATACTTCTAGTGAATTTTTTCACTTCGGTTATTATAATTTTCAGCTCCATGATTTTTTGTTGTTGTTTCTTTTTAGGCTTTTTATTTCTTTAATGATTTTTCCATTTTGTTCAGACATCATTTTGTTGACTTATTTCTTCCTTTAGTTCTTTGAGTATCTTTAAGAAAGTTGTTTTAAAGTATCTGTCTAGTAGATCTGCCATCCAATCTTTTTCAAAGACAGTTTATTGGATTCTTTTCCCTTTGAAAAGACCATACTTTCCAGTTTCTTTGTATGCTTTGTGATTTTGTCATTGCTGTTGAAAATTGTACATTTGAATCTAATAATGTGGTAACTTTGGAAATCAAGTTCTCTCCCTTCCCTAGGTTTTGTTGGTGTTTTGCATTTTATTATTATTATTTTTATTGCCATTATTGCTATAGGTTGTGTCTGTGCTGAGGATCAGCCTGAGGTTTAAACTTAAGGTCTTCTCTGGTCTTCGCTGAGCCTGCAGCTTCATCTGGGCATGTATGGTGACTTTCTAATTTTCCTCACATATGCCGTCGCTTTTGAATGTTCTAGTCTTCAATGTCTGGCTTCCATAAGGGGAGAGAGAAAAAAAATAATGGGAGAGAAAAGGGACTGCCTCTTTAACTCTCCTGGACATTTCTTTAGCCAGAGGGGTGGGAGGGTTTGCAACAATGAGGGTTAGTGCAGCCATAGTGACCACCACCTCTTTGCCTATCTCTGTGATCGTATGCAGCAATCAATGATCACAGCACAGATCCCCAGTATTTGTAGGACATGGTCCTTTTTGCCCATCCTGGTTCCTGCAAGCTGTGTGTAAGCTGCTCCAGGAACATATGTACAGCTGCCCAACATTGGGCTGAAAGGTAGGATTGCTATTTAAAATAACATTATGAAACTACATGTTAGCATACATATTTGTATTTTCTAAAACAAAAAAATTTTAGTGAGAAGAGAAAAGTGGCATTGTTTTACCCTTTTTTTTTTTTTTTTGAGATGGCGTCTTGCTCTTGTTGCCCAGGCTGGAGTGCAATGGCACAAACTCAGCTCACTGCAACCTCCGCCTCCTGGGTTCAAGTGATTCTCCTGCCTCAGCCTCCTGAGCAGCTGGAACTACAGGCACCTGCCACCAGGCCCAGCTAATTTTTGTATTTTTAGTAGAGATGGGGTTTCATCATGTTGGCCAGGCTGGTCTTGAACTCCTGACCTTGTGATGCATGCACCTCAGCCTCCCAAAGTGCTGGGATTACAGGTGTGAGCTGTTTTATCTTTATATAAATCTCTCTGATGGATAACTTAATAGAGAATCACTGGATTTTCATATCAGTTTCTGCATCCAGTCTGTTGCAATATCACATGCCATGCAGCCTCTGGAAAACTCTGTTGTATACTTGCAAGAGAATACAAGTGAAAAAAGCAAACCATCTAGTATTATTTTGAAAATAGTTTGACTTCATGAGTCACATTTTGAAAATTGTTTATCTAATTCATCTTTCAGTCTAGTACTGAAGTCGTCTCTGTACTAATATTAACAAAGCCTCTACCTAAAACTAGATGATATCTGAGGTTCCTTATCAAACTAACATCCTATAACTCTATAGATGAACAAGAAAATTTCTCACAAAAAAACAAACTTTGCTATTAGCTGATTGTTTTAGATTAATGTTAGGGTTTTATCACTGCTCATATCTCTTCTGGGGTCTGTGAATTGAAATACTGTAATGGAAGAAGAACAAGCTTTGTGTCTAACCAAACAAGCTATTGTTAAAATACCAGTTCGGTCTGCTGTGGCTTTGGACAAATTATTTAATCTCATTAAGCCCTAGTTTCATCACCTACTTTGTCAAGATTAAATCAACATTTAGTTTTAGCACAGTATTTTGAATGTAGAAAGTATTAAACAAACGTTAGTTCCCTTTTTTCCAATCATATGCCTTTTGCTGGTTAACCTTACCTACAGGAATCCTCATTGCCCCATCATGACCACTTTTGGAAGACTGAAGTTTAATACCTATTACTGTACAATACCTAAGAAGCGAGTCACCTTGGAGATACTAGATTTGCAAACCTAAACCATTAAAAAAATCGTACAGGAGTTAAATAGCAAATATTACATCAAACTGCCCTGAAATTCTCACTAACTATTTCAGCTACAAACATGACCTAAGCTCTTTCTATAAACATGGATTAATTCAAATCACTACCAAGGTGGAAAGTAGACAGCAGGTCACTGAGGAATGTATCATATGTTCTGAAGGGAAGAAGATCCACCTGGGAGGACAATTCCTTTGTGACTTTCAGTGGCTCACCAGCCTAAGGATACTGGGCATGGAATATCAAATGCCATTTAAAGGAGAAGGAAGGGGATGTTAACTGTATGTCTTACCCATTTGCCTAACTATAATTACCATTAAATATCCTCTCATTTACAGTTCACAAGAAACCTGTCAGGTAGTTATTATTATTTACATCTTAGAAATGTGTAGTGAAGCTCAAAGGGTTGGGTACTTCATACTTAGCTTGTAAGTAATAGAGCTAGTATTTAAATCTCAGCCTGTTTTGCTTTCAAATCTGACTCTTAACATTGTACTACTTACTATCTTTGAAAAATGTTTCCTAAAGAATGGCCCTAAGGGTTGAAGCTAACCTTTGAGCAAGTGCCTGCTTCCTAAGTGATAATTCTGTGCCCTAGACCTTTGTGAGAATTTGAAGTATTCTTTCACCCCCAACAAAACACTCAGGTAAGAATTGGGCTTATTGTAACTGAGTTGCTTTATCAGTTCAGTTGCGGAGTCATTTTTCTCAAGTATTCTGGGAGGGATTAAAAAATCAAAGTACACAGAATAAACTGAAAACAGTTTTGATTGCCAGCAATTGTATCCAAGAATGTTAAAGATTCAATTCAAGCATGTTGTTCATTACTTGATTTATTCTGGGTGGCATTACCAATGTGTGTTTCTGCATTTGGAGTTACTCTTAACTGTCAAGAGGCTCTGATTTCTATGTAAACACTTCATCCCAAAATACAGCAATTTTAAAAAGCAATCCAGACAACTATTTGTTTAAAACACCAACTTAGGATTAATGTTAACATAAACATACCACATCTTTGACCTATATTAAAACACCATGTTTCATACTGGCTACAAGCAAACTTTGAATCCTTTGTAAAATCTGTACAGTTACCCAGCAGGCATGATGCCATTCCAAATCACTGTGGTTACTATACAGCTACTTATTATCCAAACAATCCTGAAACAAAAGACCTGAAATTGGCTGTTTTGGGTGCTGCTCCCTGCTGCCAGGAAGAGGTGTGTTTAACTTTCAAGACACTGAACAGCAGTTAGATGAGCACTTCAGATCAAAAGATCCAAGTAAATAGACAATAAGAAAAAGATTTCTGTTTGATAGCAGGCAACTGACTTTTCTGAAAAATGTATTTTAATTCAAGTTCAAAAATTGATATAAAAAGACTGATCAGGCAAAAGAATATAAGAAACATATTAGTAAACATATAAATGAAATTGTGCACCAAAGAGTAAAGAAACCAATAACTAACAGACATTAAAAGCTGCAACTCCCTCTAATCTACATGAGAGATTTTTTAAAACTGGATGAAATCTGTTGGAACCAATGGAGCCAACTGGAGTTTGTATAGAGCAAGTTTGTTGATGTCACAACCTGAATAATTTCTACCACGTTTCATATTAACTCCCCCTAAATTTGCACCAGCGACCCATGAGGAGGCACAAAGAAATAACTGGTCATGCCTGAGGACTTTCCAGACCTCCCCTTTTATTCCACCAATCACCTGCTAGCCTTAGAATCACCCCCTAAACTTTTTCTAACAAAAGTAAAACCAGCACAGAGAGACAGTTTTGTCACATATTGGCTTTTAGTGCATCAGGCAGCAAGGCTTTTTGGCTTGGTAAAATGAATACAACTCCATTCAGAAACATATTAGCACTGCTGACAGCATAGCAGAAGTGTGGCAAATCTGTATTAACCATGGGATCCTACACTAATAATGGTCATGTACTTATTTTGTACGATATTATCATTATAATTTCTACACAACAGGTGATCAATAATATGGGCTATGGCTGGGGCAGTGTTTCACACCTGTAATCTCCACACTTGAAGGCTGAGGCAGGAGGATCACTTGAACCCAGGAGTTCAAGAACAATCTGGGCAACATAGCAAGACCCCCTAATCTCTACAAAAATTTTAAAAAACCCGGGCGCAGTGGCTCAAGCCTGTAATCCCAGCACTTTGGGAGGACGAGGTGGGTGGATCACGAGGTCAAGAGATCGAGACCATCCTGGTCAACATGGTGAAACCCCGTCTCTACTAAAAATACAAAACATTAGCTGGGCATGGGGGCGTGTGCCTGTAATCCCAGCTACTCAGGAGGTTGAGGCAGGAGAATTGCCTGAACCCAGGAAGGGGAGGTTGCAGTGAGCTGAGATCTCGCCATTGCACTCCAGCCTGGGCGACAATAGTGAAACTCCATCTAAAAACAAAAAAATTAGCTGGGCATGGCAGTGCATGCCTGTGGTCCCAGCTACTTGAAAGGCTGAAATGAGAGGATCACTTGAGCCCAGGCAGTTGAAACTGCAGTGAGCCATGATCGTACCCCTGCACTTCCAACCTGAGTGACAGATCAAAATCCTTTCTCAATAATTAATAATGATAATATAGGCTAATTTATTTTGGAATCATGGGATGAAAATTTATGCAGCATTAATGCCAAAATTAGAAATATTAAGTATATTCCAAAGTATTCAAATATTGCTGAGAATCCTAGATGAAGCCTAAGTAAAAGATAAAGACAGTAAGCACAGAGAAGGGAAGAAGAAAAACAGACCATTAAAGGAGGAAGTAAAAAAACAAACCTGAGGTAAATACGGGAGCAGTAATGAGATCATAAGTAGAGTAGAAATGATTAATATATAAAGTCAACTGGGGAGAAGAGAATTACCTCTGTTTCATGCTTTTACATTATTGTTAGAGGTTAGTGAAGTAGAAGTTTGGGAATAGAGGTCTACAATGCCCTGTATTCTGAGGAGGAACTGATTGTGACATCATTTATGTGAGCCATATACAATGCAGGTGTGAGCCACTGCATCCAGACTCCAAGTACACTTCTTATAGTATGACTCTATTAGATGTGTTTAACTTACAAGACACTGAACAGCAGTTAGATGAACACTTAAGGACAAAAGATCCAAGTACATAGACAATGGGCTCGGAGTATCAGAAAACTTAATTAAAAATTTTCCTTCTAAGATCTCAGGGATGGTCTCTAATCAAGGCAACAGATAAGTGAGGTGATATCAATACCAGGCAGAATATTGATAGATATGGCTGAGGAGAGAGACTAGACAGAAAGCTAGAAATTTGTCCTCAGAGTGAAAGGTAAAAGTGAACAGAGACATTCAGGGTTGGATTTGCCCTAAGTATCAGTCAAGTATTTGCTTCAGATGTAGGTAGGTGATGAGGATCAAAAAAATCTGACTCATTTGAAAAGGAAGAGGGGTTACCAGAAGTTCAATATGGCTAACCCAGGGGAGGAATGAGTTCCTGTAAAGGACAATTTAGCCCAAAAGTGTATATTAATTCTAGGTGAGTGCTAATTTAAGAATGAGTGCCAGGTTTATCAGCAATACTATATAACAGAGTATTGTTATTTCTCTAAAGATAATCATACCACCTTCTTATTTGCATGTCTTGGGGAGTTCAATAGCCCTAACTTTGGAGGCAATGGTTTATGGGCAAAGCAACACAAGTTCGGATAGCCTCCTAAAAGGATGGACGTACCCTACCTTACTCATTCAATAATCTTCCTCTTGATAGCTATTTCCAGTTAGGAGCCATTATAAGCAGTGGTTCAAAAAGCACTAACATACTTATTTCTATAGGAGAATCCCAAAGTTGAGAAAAGCCTGAGTTACTTTCCAAGAGTTGTAACAATGTATGCTCCTGTGGTTAAGAGTGTATATTTTACCACCACATCTTTCCTGTATGGGATGTTATAAAGTTTTAATTTTTGCTAATCCAATAAAGGAAAGTTGGTGTTTGGTTGGTTGATTTGCATTCCCAAAAGTGAGTTAGTAAGGTTGAGTATTTTGTGTGTTTTGTCCTCTTTCACTTCTTTTTCAATGAATTACTTGTTCATTTCTTCTGCCCATTTCGATTGCTTTTTGAAAACAAATTATAAAATTTTTTCTGTTAGAATTGTTAACATAGTATCCTATGTTTTATAAATATTTTATCATGGTCTCTCATTTATCTTTCAGTGTGTCATGGTGACTTTGCTCTTCAAATATTTTAAACTTTAACATAATCAAACGTACTCATCTTTTATTTTATGGCTTCTAGGACTCTTGTCTTGCTCTGTCACCCAGGCTGGAGTGCAGTGGTGCATAGCTCAGTGCAACCTCCAATTCTTGGGCTCAAGGGATCCTCCCACCTCAGCCTCCTGAGTAGCTGGGACTACAGGTGCACACTGCCACACACAGATAAATTTTTTAAAAAATTCATAGAGACAGGGGTCTTGTTATGTTACCCAGGCTGTCTCAAACTTCTGATTTGAAGTGATCTTCCTGCCTTGGCTTCTCAAAGTGCTGGGATTACAGGCAAGAGCTACTGCACCTAGACCTGCCTTGTTTAAGAAGTCTCTTCCACTTAAAGTCACAGTTACTGCTCTAAGCTTTTCCCCAATATACTCTTGTTTTTTTTTTTTATTTCAATCTTTAATTCTTCCAGAATTAATTTTGCTATACGATAAAAGCTACAGGCTTAACTTTTTATCTTCCATATAACCAGCCAGTTACTGCCAATTCTTGTTTATTTATGAATGAAGCCATCCTTTTCCTGAAACGGAAATATCACCTTTATATTAATATTCTCTATATAGTTTAATTTTTCTGGATTCTCTAAGTATTTTTATTTTTTGTGCTAATACTGTATTTTTCGTCTGTTTTTGTTTGTTTGTTTGTTTGTTTTGGCAACTCTTTGTAGCGGCTTTGTGGTAAGTTTTTACTATCTAGTAAGACGAATTGTCTACTCCTAACCTCTGTTTTCTTTTTCTAATATGTTTTAAGAATTCTTATGTATTAATTTTCCTATTTGAATATTGAAATCACTTATGTTCTCCAATTATATTTTAAAGTAGCAGGTTCTATATCTTTCTTTAGGAATAACATTTATTTAAAACTGTATTTAAATTTTAAATTAAAATTAAATTGAATTCTAATTTAATTTTGTGTATTTTCTTTAAAATTTATTTCTAAGCATTTTATAATTTCTGTTACTTATGTTGATTGTGGTAAGAACCTTTTAGAGTAGATTACAGGAACTCTTCTGCCAAAGCAGTTTATGTTGTTTCTTCCATGTAAAATAGATGACCCTTGGTCCCAGAAGTGTTTTTTTTTTTCTGCTGTATATGGATTGAACAGGAAGAGGAAAGCAGGAAAGAGAGAAGGTTATATTAGCTATGACTCAAATTTTCTAAGAATTCAGTTCTCAGCTAGTTCACATTACTGAAGGATTATCAGAGACTGAATAAAATTCTTAATTTTATTCTTCAATTTTTGCAGCATTTATTAAGTGGAATACTTATAATTTCACTAATTAAAAATGTTTATAAGCTATCAGAATGCCCAGTCCGATGGGAGGTTTATCAGATTTAAGTATATTTTGTAATGAATATTTTATTTCAAAAGTCCTTAAGTCTGTATTTACTCAGGCTCTTTGATTTATTCAGTGGGTATTTATTAAAGATCTTTTTTGTTCATGAAATGCTGTAACATTACTTGAATAATGATTGTATTCAAAATCACCTATACTCATTCTGGTGAAAAAAAAAAAAGAACAACATTTTAAATAGCATAATAACCAGATAGACCACTCAGTGAACTCTAGCCCTAGACAATTAATACAATTAAGCCTGGCTAATCTTATGGAAAAAAATGTGAATGACTTTACAGGGCTCTCCACTACTGATGAGAACTGAATCTCATTATTCCAAGTGATAGCCAGGCTGTGGGGTGATAATGACTTTGTCAGCATTTTAGTGGAAGAAACTGAAGAATTCATTTAGGGTTGCAGAGAAGGACTGACCAAGGACAACTCAGGGGACAAACAAAAAAATAAAAAATTAAAAACTTGCCCATAGAGTTGTATAAAGAAAATCATATATATATACATAATCTTCTGGGTGGCTTTTCCAGGGCAATTTTAACTTTTGTGTACAGGTTGACTTGAGAATTTAATTCCTGTGAAGGATAAGACTTAATGGTGGGAAGGTGCCAAGAATTATGAAAGACATAGGAAAATATATGACATAGTTGCTGCCTTCAAGAAACTTCAAGGACCAATATATTTAATGGGGTCATATTAGATATGTAGAACATAAAATAATACAATATATCATGAATGACAAAATGTGTGGTCAAATCATTATATGTAATTATTGAATGAATCACTGAATGAATGAATGGACATAGACTATCCAAACAAATTTATATGCTTAATAAACCTGATTCTATATCTAGAATATATTCAATTTCTAACAATCTTTCTTAAAGAACAAAATTGCAAAAGAAAAAAAAAAGCTTATCTTAAAATTTCAACTGGTGATAAAAATGAAAGGCAAAAGTCCTCCAACTCCTCCTACTCCAATTATCAATCCTGCTCCCAGAGATGTTTACAGCTTAGGTATCCATCCCTCAATTTTGTATAACATATACATACGTATACTTTTAAAGAAGGATACTATAGTCCTTCTTAAACTTTTTTCAATTTTTCATTTCAGTACCTGCTGATCTACTTGATTACATTTAGTTCCCGCAGTGTCAGCATAGTATCATAACTTACTTGCCTTAAACCACTTCTTTATTGGTAGACACAGGTTATTTTCTATCTTCCACTGTTAAAAACAGTACATCAGTTAATAGCTTTACCACTCCCTGTGTCAGATTACCTGTAGGATGGGTTCCTAGAAATATCGTAAACCTTTCAAATTGTATTTTTTATAAAGGCTAAAGGTATGCTGTCATGGATTGGTGTGAACTGATCAGTTTAGGTTCAATGCTAATGTTAGATGTGAGGATGATCTGGTGGCAACATCAATTACAGCTATAAAAGTCAGAGTTCTTTAGTGCCCCTCAATCCCTAGCATTTCCAGTCCTTCCTTTAGTTTCTAAAAGCTCCCAGATGTCTCTTCAGAAGCTTAAGACATTTTGGATCAAAGATGTACTACTGTGTTCCTCAATAAACGAAAAGACAGTGTTGTTCCAATAATCTCACAGGACAATACTTAATAATCTCGTAAAGTGAGCCCTTATGTGGGGGGAGGCGGGAATAAGATTTATTGCTTTCTAACACTTACCATCAGTTTGAGACCAGGAATTGGTCTGAGCACTTATTTTCAATTTCTGGCTGAATACGGGTGAACTTGGCTTTCTGTTTTCCCCAAACCGGGGACAGAAAGAGTTAAAAGCCCTAATTGTGCCGGGATAGACTGAGGAGGCTCAGGAAAGGCTGCACTAAGTATTTGGAGGGTTTGGTTCTTTTTCCTTCTTGCTGTTGCTGCTGTTTCCTCGAGGATGAGGGGAAAGATAAAACCCTCGCAGCTGTTTGTGCTTTCATTCGCCCCATTCCTCGAAGGTGACGAAACTTCAGCACGTCTCTGTCCATTTCAGAAACAAGAGAATCCCCTCAAGAACAAATAGGCGAAGACAACGACCCTGAGCCCGTAGTTTTTCTGAGCTCCTAAATGGGAAGAGGCACCTGGCAAGACAAGCGAAGGCGACACAGCCAAGTTAGCGCTGAGCAGCAGGGTTAGGGTGCCAGGCGGGCACGAGCGCGCGGGTTCCTGCTCACCGCGAGCGCCTCCGGGGGTCCCGCCCCTCGGGGGCAGGGCCTATCGCTCCTTCCGGGTTTGGGAGCGGAAGTGGGCGAATTTGAATCTTGTGGGCCGTTGAGTCTGGCTGCTCGCGGTCGGCGTGCCGCGGCGCTGAGCGGGCAGGGAAAAGTGACACTGAGGCTCTGGAACTTCTGCCCAGCGCACCTTGGTGAGTAAATGGGGAACGGGAAAACGCCGAGTGTTCCAGGGACAGAAGCGGAACTGTGGGGTGGGACAGTGTGTCGGGAGGCCGGACAGCGCAACGGGGGGCCTCGCAGTGCTTTTGGGACTTCGGGTGCTGGGGCCAGGCCTGGAGACTGGGAATTCGGGGCACAGGGGGCGTCTGCCTGACCAGCGCTCTCGACCGTCGCTCACACCAGCCAGCCTTCAGTGTTGAGGATTCCGAGGCCCTGCCTGTCCCCCGCGAGTAAGCCTTGTTTATACGCGTTCTCCGTGGCTATTTTTTTGGTAACCCATAGTTTATTTACACCAATTCGGTCGAATGCTGAAGTTTCAACAGTAGTTAAGTCTTATTGTGAAAGAGTTGCCACGTATAAGCGAATCTCTTTTTATGAAAGATGGAAGGTTGGGGCAGATTTAGAATGAAAAGATGCTTTACTTGGCTCCAAGTTCCTCCTAAGAGAGATACCCAGGCAGTGTTGATTAACCCTGTATTACAGGGAAGTGACAGTCTTTGAAATGCCTGGTGGGGATTTAAACTGAAATCCGAGTATCCTTTGTATTTAAAACCCGAATATTTTTCTTTCACGGTTGACATTTTTCATGTACCGCAAAAATCCGAGACTCTTGTTTGTTTAAACCGGCTATAGTAACAGTGGTGGTGATTCACGAGGGTCTTAGTTTGCAAACAATAGGGTTAAGGTTTAGTTCCACCGCCCTGCCTTTTCACCTCCTTCATTCATTGGCCAACTGGGTTATTACGGAGTCTTTTTGCAAGTACTCCACTAATGCTTTGAGCATCTGTTTTCTTTGGATTTTGTTTTGGACTTCCTTTTTTTAAAATTTATTTTTTAATGATAAACTATCTGAAATATGAAAATTTGACCCAGTAGTAAAGTCATGCTTTCTGGAATAGTTTAAATGTGTTCCATAAATGTAAACTGTAAATGGGAACTTTAAATGTGTACGAGTTTTATATCTTGCTTTATTAAAAATAGTCAGTTTTGTGTAGCTTAACGAAAAGATATTTTAAGCTCCTCTTAATATTTCAACACCAGGGTATTGTACCATATAAATGTATAAATATCTTCTTAAAAGTGGGACTTCATAATATTCAAATAAAGACATTCCTTCATCCACTGCTGGCTATTCCAACACCCTCATTCTTCCTGCTGTTGAACTTTTGTTTTCAGTGTTAGCCAGGAAGTATAGATTTAAATACTTGGTGTTGAGGATAGTTGAAATATGAACATTTTTCATATATTGTCTTTGAAACAAAGACATTGGCTATCCTTCTCTAAGCTTTTCTGCCCATTTCATGTGTGTTATCAGCAAATGTTAATTTTTAAAAATTGATCTCTGTATCCTAATCTTTCTTTTTTTCTACCTGAATTATTTTGAGTTTTTGCTTTCTTAAATCAGTGAGTTTCAAAATTTAATGTGTATATATTACCTTGAAGGATTTGTTCAATGCTGATTCCTGCACTTCAAATCTCAGATTCTGAATCTGTAGGTCTGGAGGATGGCGTTTTGAAGAGTCTGCATATTTAACTGAAAGGTTAGAAAATTGTACTAGTTTTACAAGCACTGATTTGATCTTTCCTAGAGAGGCATTGTAATGTGTTGATTAAAGCCATGAAACTGGGGCCAGATTGCCTTGTTTTGAATCCCATCTTCACCGCTTGATATGATAGCTGGTGACCCTGGGCAAACTGTTTAACCTCTCTGTGCTTCATTTCCCTCTGCCATATAAAGGAGTTACCTACTCTGTAGGATTATTGTGAGGGTTAAATGAGTTAATATATACAAAAACCTTAGAATAGTGTGTGGCACAGAGCAAATGATACATAAGTCTCCAATTACGTAGAGTTACTAAACTGTAAAAATAACATCACATACATTCTCTCATTAATCTTTACAATATCGCTGAGGTAGTTATTATCTTCAAATAAAACAGGCTAAGAGGGGCTCAGTAATTTGTTCTCACGCAACTAACAAGTTGGAACTACAGTCGGAAATTAGATTTAACTCAAAAGTTTATGCTTTTTTAAAAAAGTAATGTTTTTTGCCTCTCTGCAGTCTCCCTCCAGATGTTGCTCCATAAAAATCTCTGATGGCTTCCCATTGTCTACCATATATAATCCAAATTTCTTAGCTTTCCTTTTTTCTTTTTACAGAGCCCGTCAGAGTTTGGTACCAACTTCTCTTTCCAAGGAACATCTTTGTAATATTCTGCCATTCTCTTCCAACCTGCTGATGTTCCATCAGTACTACTAGAATTCTCCAAATCGATTTCTTATCACATTTTATGCATGTTTAGCCATTGGCCTTTTTATTTCCACATAAGATTTTACCCAAATGGGTTTAAAGACTTCACCAGGTGGTGCTTCTTCCTCAGTGTAATTTGCTTATAAATATATAGCGCAAGACTGCCCTTGTCCTTTTAATTTTTGTGTCTGCAGTGCACAGTGCAGAATAGTGAGTGTCCTGATAATCTGAAACTGTGTATGTTCAGTGAGTACTTGTTATTTTAACAATTTAACACATTTTGTCTTGTGTTAATGACTCAGTTTTTTTTTTAAGGCTTGGCTTTTTTCTGAGATGATAGTATGTAATTGTAGTTTATTAGAGATTTTATTGATAGCATATGGTTTATAAACTTAATATGGAAAAATAAGTACTGAAATTATAGGCTCAGAAGACATTTCAAGTGGGAAAAAATTCCGGAGCAATATTTGTTAATATTCATGAATTTTAATGCTTTATAAATATTTTCTCACTTAATCTTCACAACCATTTTATTATCTCTAGATTAAGATGAAGAAACTGAAGCACCAAAAGATTTAGTAACTTTAAATGTATTTTTTAAATATTTAATTTCCTCTTGACACAGTTTTTTTTTTTTTTTAATTGTAAGATTGATATATGTTAGGTGTAGTAAAAAGTATCTTAATTCAAAATGTTAGGGAATTAAAAAAACAGAAAAGTTTTCCCTTTCGGTTTGAACAGTTAAGACAGTTACCTAATCTTCTTGCACACAGCTTTTCTTTTAAAAACCTGCCCAACAACATCATTCTGACGACCAGTGGGGTAGGGTTGGTCTAAGGAACATAGAGTTCTAAATATGATCCTATCCCATACCACTTCTTCAACAAAAGTGGTACAGTTATTTATATCAGAGCTGCATATCTGATACAGGCTAGACCATGTGATTTCTTGAATTTTGGGATTGGGATATCACAAGACTGTTGGAAGCCAAGCCAGAAAGGTCTTAAGTATTGCTATGGCAGTGGAATCATGAAGAAACATGAAAATGGATATATGGACCCATTGGGTGACGGAGTGGGGCGGGGAGAGGATGACACCTGTTTCCTGAGGACTAGTTATATATTTATAACTTACTGTAAACTTGTAACTTTGTTGCCTTTTATCTTAAATATATCTTTTTGTTTTAAATGAAATTGTTAATAAACATTGTATGCAATAAAAGTCACCCATTTTAGGGGTAGAGTTCAATGAGTTTTAGTAACTGTATTCTCTATGAATATACCACAGTTTATCCATTTTCGTTGTTATAGTTTTTAGTTATTACAAATAAACTTTCTATGAACCTTTGTGTACAATGGACATACGTCTTATTTCTCTTTGCTGCATCATACGATAGGTGTACATTTGGCCTTTTTTTGAGGTAAAATTCACGTTATAAAATTAGCCATTTTATTTTATAAAATTTATTTTTATTAATTTTATAAAATAATTAGAGTCTCACTCTGTCACCTAAGGCTGGAGCTGCAGTTGCACAATCATAGTTCACTGCAGCCTCCAACTCCTGGGCTTCAGCAGTCTTCCCACCTCAGCTTCCAGGGCAGCTAGGACTACAGGCATGTGCTACCGAGACTGGCTAATTAATTTTTTTTTTTTTTTTTTTTTGGAGAGAGAGGATATCACTGTGTTGCCCAGGCTGGTCTCAAAACTCCTGGCCTCAAGCAATCCTTCCACCTCAGCCCCCCAAAGTGCTGGAATTACAGGTGTGAGCCACCATGCCCGGTCAAAAATTAGCCATTTTAAAGTGGACATTTCAGTGACTTTTAGTACATTCCCAATGTTATGCAACCGTCACCTCTACCTATTTCCAAAATATATGTAACCTTTTATGTCTGACTTCTCACTTAATATTTTCTAGTTTTATCTATGTTATGGCATCTAACAGTACTTTATTCCTTTTTATAGCCACATAATCATTATATAGCTGTACCACATTTTTTGTATAGCCATTTATCAATGGTGTATAATTAGATTGTTTCTTTGTGAGGTAGTGACTATGTTACGGCATATATCAGTACTTTTTTTTTTATAGCCATGTAATCATTGTATAGCTATACCATTTTGTGTAGCCATTTACCAATGATGTATAATTAGATTCTTTGTGATGTAGTGATTTAGTGATATCTTTTCTAAATAGTGTGGCTGTGAACATATGTATACAAGTTTTTGTTTGAATTGAAATATTTCAATTCTTTTGGGTATATATCTAGGGGAATTACTGGGTGATATGGTAGTCTTGTTTAATATGTTGTGGAATTGTCAAACTTGTCCTGCTCTGCTGCATCATTTACTTTACCATTAGCAATATGTAAAGGTTCTGATTTCTCCATATCATCATTAACACTTATTCTTTACTTTTAACGCATAATTATTATAGCTACCCTAGTGGACATGAAGTGGAATCTCATTATGGCTTTAATTTACTTATACCTAATAGTAATGATGAGCATTTTTTCATGTGCTTGTTGACCATTTGAATATTTTCTTTGGAGAAATGTCTATTGAGACCTTTTGTCCATTTTTAAATTGGATTACTTGTCTTTTTATTGTTGCATTGCATTTCTGATGTATTCTAGATGCTAGACCCTTATCAGGTTATACGATTTCCAAGTATATTCTCGCATTCTGTGGATTGTCATTTGATGCACAAGTTTTAGATTTTGGTAAAGTTCAATTTATTGTTTTCTTGTTGCTTGTGCTTTTGGTGTCATATCTCAGAAACCATTGCCAAATACAAAGTTATGAAAAGATTCCTGCATTTTCACTGAGGAGATTTATAGTTCTCTTTTACATTTAGGTCTTTGATCCATCTCAAGTTGATTTTTTTTTTAATAGCATTTGAGGTAGGGGTTCAACTTCATTCCTTTTTACATGGCTATCCAGTTGTCCTAAGACCATTTGTTGAAGAGACTGTTTTCTTCCCATTTGATGGTCTTGGCACCCTTATTGAAAATCAGTATACTATAAAAAATGTGAGTTTACTTATTGACTCTTTCTTCATTCCCATGATGTATATGTCTGTCCTTGTGCCAGTACTACATTGTCTTGATTACTATGGATTTGTAGTAAGATTGAAATTGGAAAATTTGAATCTGCTAACTTTTTCTTTTGGGGGATCCTTTTGACTATTCAGGATTTCTTGCAACTTAGGCTCAGCTTTTTCAGTCCTGCAAAAAAGGTCATTGGGATTATGATAGGAATTGTATCAAATCTATAAATTACTTTGGGGAGTATAACCATCTTAATTATAAAGTCTTTCAACCCACGGATGCAAAGTGTCTTTCCATTTATTTAGGGTTTTTTAATTTCTTCCAGCACTGTTTTGTACTTTTCAGTGCACAATTCTTATACCGCCATGGTTACATTTATTACTAAGTGATTTTTATGCTATTGTAAATGGAATTATTTACTTAATTTTTTTTTGGGTTGTTCATTGTTGTATAGAAATACAACTGATATTTGTGTATTGACCTTACATCCTGTTACTTACCTGAATTCATTTAGTAGGTCTAACAGTTTTTTTGTGAATTCTTTAGAAAATTCTACATATAAGATTATGCCTTCTGTGAATAGAGTTACTTCTTACTTTTGATTTGGGTGCCTTTTATCCCTTTTCTTGCTTTATTGCTCTGAAAAGACCTTCTGGTTCAGTGTTGAGTAGAAGTAGTGCAAGTATGTATCTTTGTTTTGTTCCAGATCTTAGGTAGAAATTGTGCAGTCTTTCACCAATCCCTATGTTAATTAAAGTTTTTTCCGTAGATGCTGAGGAAGTTCCCGTATATTCCTAAATGTTTGAGTGTTTTCATCATCAACGAATTTTGTCAAATGCTTTTCTGCATCTATTGAGATGAGCATGTGTCCTTTTTCATTTTTCTCTACTAATATGGTATATTACGTTAATTGATTTCCATATGTTGAAACAACTTTGCATTCCTGGGATAAATCCCTCTTGGTCATGGTACAAAATTTTCTTAATCAGAATTCAGTTTCCTGGTAGTTTGTTAAGGATATATGCATCTATTTTTATAAGAGAGATTGGCTTGTAATTTTATTTTCTGTTATGTGTTTATCTGGCTTTGGTATCAGGGTATTGCTGACTTCATAAAATGAGTTAGGAAGTGTCCCCTTGTATCTTTTGGAGGGGTTTGAGAAAGATCGGTGCCAATTTTTCTTTAAATATTTAGTAGGATTCACCAGTGAAGCCATCTATGCTAGGACTTTTATTTGTTGGGAGGTTCTTCATTAGTGATTCAATCTCTTGTCTGTAGATTTGTTGAAATTTTCTATTTCTTCTTGAGTCACTTGTTATTTATTTAACTTATTGTTTAATTTATTAACTATTTAACTTCTTACCATACAACTGTTCATGATAGTTCCATTTACTTCTCTTTATTTCTATTAGGTTTGTAGCAGTGTCTCACTTTCCTTTCTTCTGAGTTAGTAATTTGAGTCCTCTCTTTTTCTCTGGGTCATCTAACTTAACGTTTTCAATTTTGTTGATCTTCTCAAAGAAGCAATTTTTATTTCATTGATTCTCAATTTTAAAAAGTTTTTTTGTTACATTATCTGCACTCTAAATTATTTCCTTCCTTCTGCTAGGTTGGGTTTGGTTTGCTCTTTTTCTGGTTTCTTTGGGCATAAAATTGGGTTACTGTTTTGGGGGCTTAATTTTATTTGTCTCTAAGTATTTTCTAATTTCCCTTGTGATTTCTTTTTTGACCTTCTGTCTATTTAAAGTTGTGTTATTTAATTTCTGCATGTATTTTAATTTTCCAGTTTTCCTTTTGTTATTGATTTCTAGTTTCATTCCATAGTCGTTGGAGAAGATATTTTGTGTGATTTCAGTCTTTTAAAGTTTATTGTTTTGTGGTCTAAAATGTGGTCTATCCATAGATATTGTTTTACGTGCATTTGAGAAGAATGTTTCATTCTGTTGTTGTAGGGTGGAGTGTTCAGTATATGTCTGTTAAGTCTAAAGTATTTCTCCTTTCATTTCTGTCAAATTTTGCCTTATATATTTTGGGGCTCTTATTAGGTGGGTTTGTGTCTGTAATTGTCTTGTCTTCTTGATGGATTGAGCTTTTTAGTCTTTAATGTGCTTCTTTGAGTCCTATAGCAACCTTCAACTTAAAGCCTACTTTGTCTGATACTAGCATAAATACCCAAGCTTACTTTTGATTACTGTTTGTATGAAGTATCTTATTCTGTCCTTTTACTTTCCATCTATTTGTGTTTTGAGATCTATAGCTTGACTCTAGTAGGTAGTATATGTATGGATTTTTTAAAAATCCATTCTGCCAACCTTCGCCTTTTAATTGGAGAGTAATTCATTTATATTTCATTACTGTTAAGAAAGGATTTCTGCCATTTTAGTATTTGTTTGCTGTATGTCATATCTTTTCTGTTCCTCATTTCCTTCATTACTCCCTTTTGTTTAATTGATTTATATAGTGTACCATTTTGATTTGTACCATTTGTATAGTGTACCATTTAATTGATTTGTATAGTGTAACATTTGATTCCCTTCTCATTACCTTTTCTGTACATATTTGTTAGTAATATTCTTAGTGGCTATCTTGGGGATTACAATTAATATCTTGTAACAACCTAGTTTGAATTAATACCCATTCAGCTTTCATAGTTTACAAAAATTACACTTCCATATATCTCATCCTTCTTCTAAATGTTATTGTATCAGATTACATATTTATATTTTGTGCTAATTTTACATTTATGCATAATGTGCCCAATAACTTCGCTTTATAATTATCTTATGAGTTTTTCTTTTAAATCATATAGGAAAAAGGGAATTACCAAAAGTGCAATAACACTACTACTGGCTTTTATATTTAATTCTGGAGTTACCATTGCTGATGTTTTTCTTTCCGTATATGGCTTTGAGTCACTGCCTGGTGTCCCATTAGCATCTCTAGTAGGACAGATCTTCTAAAAGTCTTCCTTTCAGTCTAGACTTCAGGTCTCCCAGTACTTCTGAGAAACAACCATTCTTATCTGTCTTCTGGATGATTTTCCAAAGAATATGAGTTTTTAAGAAACTTTTTATTGGGGTATAATATATATACCAAATATATTTTAGGTAGAAAATCATGTTCATTGTAAAAAAAAAAAAAAAAAAAAAAATTCAAACAATGCCAACATTTATCAGAAATTAAAAGAAAAAGCCCCTACCTACCCCATTCTCTCTCTCCAGGGATAACCAGTTAACAGTTAGGGACCTGGAAACTTTATGGTCTTTTTTGATCTCAGAAACCTCTGATCTTTCTGAATTATTTTTACCCTTCCTTCTCTCCCTCGAATTACTTCTTCTGTTTTGCATATAAGAGCCCTAATAGGTAAATATTAAAATCTCCATTGGACACAGAGTCAGGAGTTCAAACACAGAAATGTATGATTCAAGTGTAATGTTCTTTCTGCCGTGTTCCTCTGCCTGGGTCCTGTCTAGAATCTTAGAGTTTAATTGCTGTGTCACATAAGGTAGCAGATAAATTGTCCTATTGAAATATTATTAAGGCCTTCTTTTTTAGACAGGAGAAGACCTGGTCCTGTGGGAGCTGTGACAGAACAGCCTTTATTGCCTGAACTGTGGTAAAAAGATGCCATTTGCTTTAAGAAGGGTAGTTTGGATTGGGCTAGTTATTTAGAGCCTGACTTGGTCAGTGGAAGGGGCTAGGACTGGAATAAGACCTGCCCACTGAGACAGGGTTAGGACCAGCTGATGAATGGGGGGGATTATATTATTATCTGATTATCCAATTCAAGGAGATTTATATAATCTAACCAAAAAGCAGAATCAACAAGAGCAATTTCCAGAATAAATTCCTGACATATCCCCAAACATACCATGCTTTCACATACTGCTGTGCCTTTGCACACACTGTACTTTGAATACTTTTTCTGCTATGTATCCTTCACAATTACATTATAATGTCACCACCCCTATGAGGCTACACTGCGTGTGTGTGAGATATTTGTTTACTTGTCTGCCTCCCATGTATGTGTACTGATCTTCACTTTTGAAACACAGTTTTCTGCATATAGGATTCTTTGCTGACAGGTTTGGGTTTTTTTGGTCTTTCAGCACTTTAAATATATCATCTTACTGCCTTCTGGCACTCTATGGTTTCTAATGAGGAATTGGCTCTTAATCTTATTGGGGATCTCTTGTATGTGTTAGTCACTTCTCTCTTACTGCTTTCAAGATTCTCTCTTTGCTTTTGTTGGTTTGACTATACTGTGTCTCAGTGTGGATCTCCTAGCATTTTCCTGATTAAAGACCTTGAGCTTCTTAAAATGTATAGATATCAGTCTTACATGAAATTTGAGAAGTTTTTAGCCATTACTTTTTTAAACATTCTTTCTGTTCCACTTTCTCCTGTCTGTATTTCCCATAAAGCATACATTGTTATGCTTGATAGTGTCTCATAGTCTCTTGGGCTCTGTTTCTTTTTCATTTTTTTCCTTTCTACTCATCAGACTGGATAATTTCAACTAACCTGTCTTCAAGTTTGACTAACCTGTCTTCAAGTTCGATCCTTTCTTCTGCCAGCTCAAACGTCCTGTTAAACCTCTGTAATGAATTTATTATTTCAGTTGTACTTTTCAGCTGCAGAATTTGTTTCCTTTCTATAATTTCTATTTCTTTATTGACATTCTCTGTTGAGACATTGTTGATTGTGAGTTTTTTGCCAGGTTTTTTTGTGTTTCTGGGGAGGTACACAGAGCTCCTTGTGCCACCATTTTTACTGATGTGTTCTGTATTATTGGGGATTTTTTTGTTGTTGTTGTTGTTTTTGATACAGAGTCTCACTGTGTCGCCAGGCGACAAGCTGGAGTGCAGTGGCGCCATCTCGGCTCACTGCAACCTCTGCCTCCCGGGTTCAAGCGATTCTCCTGCCTCAGCCTCCTGAGTAGCTGGGACTACAGGCACGCATCACCACACCCAGCTAATTTTTGTATTTTTTTAGTAGAGATGGGGTTTCACCATGTTGGCCAGGATGGTCTCGATCTCTTGACCTCATGATCCGCCCGCCTCAGCCTCCCAAAGTGCTGAGATGAGCCACCACGCCCAGCCTGTATTGAGTTTTAAGAGGTTTTTTTTTTATTATTGAGTTTTAAGAGATTTTCAGAAAATAAATTATAGATCTAAGTCCCGTATCAGGTTATGATTTGCAGATGCTTTATCGGTTTGAAGCTTGTTTCCTTAACAGTTACTTTTGAAGAGCAGAAGAAGGCTGGGCGCCATGGCTCATGCCTGTAATCCCAGCACTTTGGGAGGCCAAGGCGGGTGGATTACCTGAGGTCAGGAGTTTGAGACCAGTCTGGCCAACATCATGAAACCCTGTGTCTACTAAAAAATACAAAAATCAGCCAGGCGTGGTGGCGTGCACCTGTAATTCTAGCTAGTCAGGAGGGACCTAGAAACTTCATGGTCTTTCTTGATCTCAGAAACCTCTGATCTTTCTGAATTCTTTTTACCTTTCCTCTCGCTCTCGAATTACTACTTCTGCTTTGCATATAAGAACCCTAATAGGTAAGTATTACCTCCATTGGACACAAGGCAGAGTCAGGAGTTCAAACACAGAAATGTATGATTCAAGTATAATGGTCTTTCTGCCATTACACTTGAATTGCTTGAAGACAGGAGAATTGCTTAAACCCAGTAGGCACAGGTTGCAGTGAGCCAAGATCATGCTACTGCACTCCAGCCTGGATGACAGAGCAAGGCTCAGTCTCAAAAAAAAAAATAAATAAATAAATAAATAAATAAGAGCAGGAGTTACTAACTTTAAGTGCAGTTTATCATTTTTTTGTCTTGTGCTTTTGGTAGTGTGTCTAAGAAATCTTAATGTAACATAAGGTCACAGAAATTTTCTCCTATGTGTTTTTTCTAGAAATTTTGTAGCTTTACATTTTGTATTTAGAGCTGTAATTCAGTTCAAGTTCCTTTTTTTGAGACTTAAGTATTCTTGTGGGTGTTGTAGTGTTTTTTTTTTTTTTTTCATTTTTTTTTTTTTTTTTCCAATTTTAATTTGCATTTTCTTTATGATGAATGGTGTTCATATTTTCTTTTGTTTGCTGTCTATGTTGTATCTTTTTAAGTGTCTGGTCAAATCTCTTGTCCATTTTGTTCATTTTACTGTGATGTCTTTTATTTGAGTTGTAAGCATTCTTTATACATTATGGATATAAATCCTTTGTCAGGTATATGTTTTGCCAGTGTTTATTCCCAATCTGTATTTTGCCTTTTTCTTTTCTTAACAATGTCTTTTGATTAGAAAGGTCTTAATTTTGATGTTTAGTTCATCAGAGTTTTTTATAATTCAGTGTCCTATCTAAGAAATCTTTGCCAATCCCAAGATCATGAAGATTATTTCCTATGTTTTCTTCTAGAAGGTTTTTTTTTTCCTGTGACCAATTTTGAATTAAGTTTTATATATGAGGTCAACGTTCTTCCCCCCACTTTCCACCCAACACATTCAATTATTTCAGTACTGTTTATTGAATAGACTACCATTTGAATACAGTGAATTACGTGATACACCTTTGTTGAAAAGCAGTTGTCTGGGTCTGTTTCTGGCCTTTCCATTATGTTCTAGTGAGCTATGTGTCTGTCTTTATTCTTATATCTATCTTGATTGATATAGCTCTAAAAGAAGTCATGAAATCTCATAGTTGACTTTTCTTTTTAAAAATGTCTTTTGCTATTACAGGGCCTTTGCATTTTTATATATGTTTTAGAATCAGCCTGCAAATTTCTTAAAAAACAACAACAACAACAACAGGATTTTGGTTGGGATTGTGTTAAGTTGACATCTTAACAATAGTAAGTCCGTGAGTATTGTCTATCTCTTCATTTATTTCGATCTTTCATTTCTCTCAGCAATGTTTTATAGCTTTTCAAAGTATAGCCTTTTTGTATATCTTTCACTAAGTTCTTACGTATTGTGAATAGAATTGTTCTCTAATTTTCTGAATAATTCTTGCTGTTATACAGACAGCTTTTGTATATTTGCCTTGTTTCATTAGAACTTGCTAAAGTCACTTATTTTTATAAATGTTTTGGTGGGATTTTTAATATAGCTGACCATATGTGGAAACAGTTTTACTTCATCCTTCACAATTTTGTCTTCTTTTCCCTTCGAGTAGGCTGAATTAGAAATTGAATCAGAAATTAAGAGGAGTGTTTGTAGATTCCCTTTGGTAGGTTGAAAAAATTTATTCTACCCACAGTTTGCTTTACTGTTTTGTTATGATTGGATATTGACATTTGTATCTGTTGAGATTGCCTTGCAGTACAATGTTGAAATTAAGTTGAAATTAATGCACATTTGTAGATGCTCTTTATTACATTGAGAAAATTCCCATTTGTTTCTGGTTTTAGTTTTGTCACGATTGGCTGTCAAATTTTGTCAAATGCTCTTTCTACATCTGTTGAGATGGTCACACATTTTTTCCCCTTTATTTTATTAACATGGTATATTACTTTAATTAATTTTCAGTTGATATCCAATCTTACATTCTTGAAATAAACTCAGTTAAGATACATTATCCTTTTTATTTTAGTTTAGTTTTTTTAATTAAATGAAAACTACCAATGATGCCTAAATATGCCAGGTACTTTTGTGGTGTTTATGTGTTGTTTATAATTCTTACAATAACTTGTAATTAGCTATTCTAGTTTGAGGATGATAAAATTGAGGTTGAGGTCTCAGGAAAAAACATACAGAACATGCAGGAAAGTGTAAACTTTATATCTTCAATACCCCTATTACTCTTTCTACTATGCCACACTACTTTTTGTAATAATTTAAAGAGTATTGAAGCTCATACTGATGTTTCATTTATTTATTTATTTTTTTGATGGGGCGTCTCACTGTGTTGCTCAAGATGTACTTAGATTTCTGGGCTCAAGCAAGGCTCCTGCCTCAGCCTGTCAAGTAACTGGGACTACAGGTGCACAGCACTGTGTACATTTTTGAGATATGTATATTACTTCCTAGAATGTAAATAATTGATTCATGAAAAAAAAATTCTGATAGCTTTTAACCTCTACCATTGAACATCTTCTCATTTTATCTTTGCTGTTGCTGTGAACCAAAGTAACTAGCAAATCTTTAAGAGTATTTCTTTTTATCTCCAAATTTGTAGGAGCACATAAAGTGTAATAACTAGTCTGAGGTAGCATGGGTGTATTAGTCACCGTTCTCCAGAGAAACAGAACCAGTAGGATATACGTGTGTGTGTGTGTGTGTGTGTGTGTGTGTGTGTGTGTAGAGAGAGAAAGAGAGTGGAGGATTGATTAATTTATTATAAGGTATTGACTCACATGATTATGTAGTGTGAACAGTCCCATTATCTGTCTGCAAACTGGAGACCCAGGAAAGCCCAGCAGTGTAGTTTGAATGCCTGAGAGCCAAAGAGCTGATGGTGTAGAATCCAGTCCTGATTTGAAGGCCTGAGAACCAGGAACACCAAGGGCAGAAGATTGATGTCCTACCTCAAGCAGTCAGAGAGCAAGTTTAACCTTTTCCTACCTTCAGTTTTATTCAGGCCCTCAGTGGACTAGATAATATCCACCCACACCGGGGATGGCCATCTGCTTTACTCAGTTCACCAGTTCAAATGCTGATCTTTTCCAGAAACAGTCCACAGGCACACCCAGACATAAGTTTAACCAGTTATCTGGGCATCCTGTGTCCTGGTAAAGGTAGTATATAAAATTAACCATCATACTTAGTCTTGATCTTGAATTTTGGGGGAATGTTTTATATTAGTTTTAATTCAATTGTTTTTAAACCTTTTTAAATTTTGAAATAATTCCAAAGTTACAGGAAAGTTGCAAGAAAAGTACAAGGAACTACATATGCCCTTACCTAAATTAACCACTTTTTAGTATTTGCCACATTCACGTTATCATTCTGTGGTATTGTACATTTGCATGTAATTTCCCTTTTCTGAACCGTTGGAGAGTAGGTTGCATATACCTGGTTCCCCTACCCCTTAATACTTCAGTATTTCCTAAGAACAATGATAGTCTATTAAATAATCTAAGCGTACATAGCAAATTCAGGAAACTTAGCACAAACATAGTGCTTTCAGTTATATATTGTTTCTGTCAATTGCCTCAATGATGTTCTTTGGAGCAGTTTTATTCTCCAGTGCAGGATACAGTCCAGGATCCTTCATGCATTTTTAGTAAATAAAATATAGTTCATCTTTTATTTTAAATATTTTTTAACTTTTTTTTTAGGTTTGGGGGTACGTGTGAAGGTTTGTTACATAGGTAAACATGTGTCACAGGAGTTTGTTGTATGTACTATTTCATCACCCAGGTATTAAGCTCAGTAGCCAATGGTTATCTTTTCTGCTCCTCTCCTTCCCCCCACCCTCCCCTGTCGAGTAAACCCCAGTGTCTGTTGTTTCCTCCTTGTGTTCATCAGTTCTTATCGTTTAGCTCTCACTTCTGAGTGAGAACATGCGGTATGTGGTTTTCTGTTCCTGCGTTAGTTTGCTAAGGATAATAGCCTCCACCTCCATCCATGTTCCTGCGAAAGACATGATCTTATTCTTTTTTATGGCTGCACAGTATTTTGTGGTGTGTATGTACCACATTTTCTTTATCCAGCCTGTCATTGATGGGCATTTTGGCTGATTCCATGTCTTTGCTATTGTGAATGGTGCTGCAGTGACCATACATGTGCATGTGTCTTTACGGTAGAATGATTTAGAGTCCTCTGGCTATATACCCAGTAACAGGATTGCTGGGTAAAATGGTTTTTACTGCTTTCCACAATGGTTGAACTAATTTACACTCTCACCAACAGTGTATGTTTCCTTTTTTCCACAATCTTACTTGCACCTGTTATTTTTTTTTAACTTTGTGATAATAGGCATTCTGACTGGTGTGAGATGGTATCTCATTGTGGTTTTGATTTGCATTTCTCTAATGTTTAGTGACGTTGAGCTTTTTTTCATATGCTTGTTGGCCACTTTATATCTTATTGAGAAGTGTCTGTTTATGCCCTTTGGCCACTTTTTAATGGGGTTATTTTTCTCTTGTACATTAAAGTTCATTATAAATGCTTTTGATAAAATTCAACACCCCGTCATGTTATTCTTAACAAACTAGGTATTGAAGGAACAAACCTCAAAATAATAAGAGCCATATGTGTCAAACCAATAGCCAGCATTATACTGAATGGGTAAAAGCTAGAAGCATTCCTCTTGAAAATCAACACAAGACAAGGATACCTCTGTCACCACTTCTATTCAACATAGTATTGGAAGGCCTAGCCAGAGCACTCAGGCAAAAGAAAGAAATAAAGGGCATCCAAATAGGAAGAGAGAAAGTCAAACTATCTCTTTGCAGATGACATGATTCTATATCTAGTAAACCCCTTAGTCTTGGTTCAAAAGCTTTTCCTGCTGATAAACAACTTCATCAAAGTTGCAGGATGCAAAATCAGCGTCGAAAAATCACTAGCATTCCTATACACCCAAAACAGCCAAACTGAAAGCCAAATCAGAAAGGCAGTCCCATTCACAATGGCCACTAAAAGAATAAAATACCTAGGAATACAGCTAACCAGGGAGGTGAAAGATTTCTACAATGAGAATTAAAAAGCACTGCTCAAAGAAATCAGAGAAAACAAACAAATGGAAAAACATCCCATGCTCATGGATAGGAAGAATCAATATCAAAATGGCTATACTGCCCAAAACAATTTACAGATTCACTGCTATTCCTATCAAACTACCAGCAACATTCTTCACAAAACTAGAAAAAGCTATTTTAAAATTCATATGGAACCAAAAAAGAGCCCAAATAGCCAAGGCAATCCTAAGCAAAAAGAACAAAGCTGGAGGCATCACATTACCTGTCTTCAAACTATACTACAAGGCTACAGTAACCAAAACAGCATGGTACTGGTACAAAAACAGGCACAGAGACCAGCAGAACAGAATAGAGAACCCAGAAATGAGGCCACACATCTGCGACTTTCTGACCTTCGACAAAGCTAACAAAAAAGCAATAGGGAAAAACTCCCTATTTATTAAATGATGCTGGGATAACTGGCTAGCCCATATGCAGAAAATTGAAGCTGGATCCCTTCCTTAACACCATACACAAAAACCAACTCAAGATGGATGTAAAGACTTAAATGTAAAACCCAAAACTATAAAAACCCTGGAAGACTACCTAGGCAATATCATCCTGGACATAGGCATGAGCAAAGATTTCATGACAAAGACTCCAAAACCAATCACAACAAAAGCAAAAATTGACAAGTGGGATCTAGTTAAACTTAAGAGCTTCTGCACAGCAAAAGAAACTACCAACAGAGTAAACAGACAACCTGCAGAATGGGAGAAAATATTTTTGCAAACTATGCATCTGACAAACATCATGTTTTATTATGCAGTGCTGAATCAGATAAATTAATTCTTTACTATATATAGGGTATCCAAAGATAACATTTCTGAATTGTAAAGAGAAAGAATTTAGAGTACATCGAATAATGCATAGACTAAGTTGAACCTATCTGATTAGTGATTTAAATCAAGTCATTTCTATAGCAAGAATATTCATTTTTTTAAAATGCTAGATTAAAAAAATCTATTTCTCTTTCAAGTGTCTGATTCCAGCATGTTTTCTCTGTATTCAGTGTCACCTTTTATTTCAGTAAGATTAGGCATTTTAGAAAATGTTGGGTGGTTAGGACCCATTTATTTATTCAAATGTTAGCCACCAGCTGGATTGAGAAGGAATTTGACTTACTTTCTTGTATTAGTTTTCTGATGCTGTGTAGCAAATAACTCTAGAACTTGCTGGTTTTAAACAATAAACATCTAATTACTGATAGTTTCTGTTGGTCAGGGATTTGGGAGCAGCTTAGCTGTGTGGTTCTGGCTTAGGGTCTCCTATAAAATTGCTGTCAGGCTGTTAGCCAAGTTGCAGTTATATGAAGACTTGGTTGGGGCTGGAGGATTCACTTCTAACATGGCTTATTCACATGACAGAGGGTAGAATACCTCCATTCCTTACCAACTGGGTGTCTCCATGGTATATATTGAAAATTTTTATGGCATGGCAACTGACTTCCTCCATAGCATGTGATCCATGATAAGTGAGGAGGAAGTCACAATGCCTTTTATGACATTGTCATTTCTGCCACAGTCTTTTTGGTTGAAGCAAGTTAGCAAGCACTGAGCACGTCTACAATAAAGGAGAGGGGGAGGCTCTACCTTCTGTCTACCTTCTGAAGAGAGAAGTATCAAACTGTGAGTATTACTGACTGATCAAGTAGAAGTAAGCCTTGGAGGATGCTCAGAATACCTTTTGACAGGTATCCATATCCATTCACTTATACATTAAATTTTTTATGTTTACTCTAAGTGAAGTACTATTATGTATTTATGGAATTTTCTGCAATAAATTCATGTGTATGGATGGATTTATGATACGTTGAATTCATCGCCACAGGTTGAATTGTAGAGAAGTCCTTTAAGAAGAGGCATTTTATCTTCTATTATATTTTATCAATTTCAAGATGGACTCACCCCTTCTACATACACACTTCTTTCCATATGGATATCCAGTTTTTCTAGTACCATTTGTTTAAAATATTTTCTTTTCCCTTGTTGAATTGCTTTGTTGTCTTTGTTGAAAATGACTGGAAAAATATGAATCTGTTTCTGAGTTTTATTGAGAACTAGTGATCTCAGATCTATCAGTATGTTTAAAACTATGTTCTGTATGTTGTGATCCTCAATCAATTTGTTCACTTAAGGCAGTTCTGTAGTTACTGTTTGAGCATGTATAAATATCAAAAGTGCCGTCATATACCTGTAGAGTAATACCAGTGCCTCCAAAAGAAAGAAAAGTAAAAAAAAAANAAAAAAAAAAAAAAAAAAAAAAAAAAAAAAAAAAAAAAAAAAAAAAAAAAAAAAAAAAAAAAAAAATCCAAGAGACAATAAAGGAATGCTCCTTTAACCCTACATAGATGGTTGTGAAGAGGAGCTAGGAAAAATAGTAGTCTAGAACTACTTAATTACAAAGCCCCCTGAAAACTAGGCTCTTAGTTGTTTTATATATATTTTTTAAGAATACCAATCTTGATGGCATACAATATGATTTTGTACGGAATAAACAAAATGTTGAAAGCTTAAAGTCAGAACCATTGAAGAGATTTGGACTATAACTTTTTAGGAAAGCACGGAAATGTGTATGAGCAAATCTATTTTAAATCCAAAACATGTTTTATAGTCAGTATGAAAGATAAATTCTAATTGTAAGGAAGCATTGTATAAGTTTAATTTGGTTAATCAATCTTCATGAAATAATCTATGTCCTACATTTTTGTGGTGTCTTAGGTTTGACGAAATCTGATAGCAATCTTTATTTGTAGTTTTTGTTCTTTGATATACAATATTCTGTATTTTTTTGTGTGCTCTTTCATTATTTTTATGTGAAGTGCCTGTGGTATAACCTGTAATCACTCAGTTATGGGTTAGCCTATTCCTACTAACTCTGTGACCTTGGACAGGTATTTAACCTTTCTGAAAAGTAGTTTTTGCAACTAATAATGAGATTGTATTTACCTAGATGGCATTATTATGTTTATTCTTTTCTGCTTAAATCCCAAGAGACGGCATGTACATTTTACTTATATCTCATTCACATTTCTAGTAGGCTGTTCATACACCCTTGGTGAAGTGAAACCTTGATGTTATTAAGATGTTGGTCTTCCTTTATCTGATCTTTTGGAAAAAAGTAATGATTGGAAGTAGTTTTATTTGTTTAACTAGTGGGGAGGGAGGAGATAAGGACCAGTGTCTTTCAGCATGTAAGTGGTTGAGCACTACTGTACTAGAAAAGGCAATGAGACAGTCAAGTGCTTGCACACCTGTATAGAACCTCGGTAAACGCAACAGCCACAAACATGGTGTAGACTAATAAAGGATTGTTTTATAGACTACACAAATGCAAATGGCATTGCTATTGATGATGTTTTTGTTTTCCCCCCCAAATGATGAACAATTCTGGGTGAAGCTTTGAATAAAAATTAAATAGAAATTCCTTGATTAAAATAGGAGTTGTAGTTCTGGAAATACAATTTGTTTAATGTATAAAATGGGCTTAAGTTCTAGGTTAAGATAATTACAAGTAGATTTTTTTTAACCTACTTGACTGTCCAGATGGAAATTTGAAAGTCTAGACTATGTTTGTCGTGTAGGACTGTTTGGTGCATTGCAAGATGGCCTGTAATCCTGGTCTCTTTCCACTAAATACCGGTCGTCATCTTAATTGTTTTGACAACTAAAAACCATTCCCTTCAATTTAAAAAATGTTCCCAGACTCCAACACCCCCATTGAGAACTACTGGTCTTAGATGTATTAAAGCTAAGAAAATTTAAGCACTAGAGTATTATATGACTTATTTGTCATTATGCATTGAATGCATTTAATAAAAGGTGTTAATTTGAGACTTCTACAATTAAGATGACTGTATTATGTCATTTTTTTTCTAGTAAAATGAATGAAAATAAACCTGGTGACTCACAGAACCTTGGTAAGTAACTGTATTTAAAATAATTTTATTACAATAAGTCTACCTCCAGGCTTCTATCAGTTATGCTAGTAGTTCTGAAACTTCTAGTACTTCATGGACTATCTCTATGCATTTGCTGAATGCCAATACTCACCTACTATTGATACTTTTTCCTAAGATTGGCTGTTTCTTTGCTTACATTAGTGTATTTAAGGTGGAAACTTTTACTTCATTATAGAAACCAGTATCGTTTACTACACTAGATGGCAATCTTAAATATAATGAAATGAGAACAATTCTAAATTTTAAACATTACAACTTAAAAGCAGCAAGGTGCAAATGAATATAAAAATAATCTACTTATAAAAATACATGCTTGAAACCTACTCAGTTCTGCATTCAGGGCCCTCCATAGTGGATAGAGGGAGACAGGGGAAGAGAGCAACAAATGGAAAACGACAGGTCCACAGCATACAGCAGGTGCACCTCTATCCAGGGTTCATGGCAAGAATTTCCCCTCTTGTATAGTTTCAGCCAGTTCACAAAGACCTCCTCTTTTGTAGAATCAGCTAATTCTACATAATCCTGTTTCTCTTGAGCTTTATGCATACTAATAGGTAAAAGTGTAGGTATTGTGGATGGAGTAAAGGTGGAACTGCTGGAGTAGGATGTCCAGAACAAATGGCAATTTACTGGAGTTAATGTGAACAGCTCCCTTGTATGGAAGGGAAGGAAGAGGAGCTGAAATCTTTTAAAGGGTTAGGAGAGAGACTTTGAGTTATGACTTATCCCTTTAAACTGGAGTGAAGGAGGGCAGAATAGTTAGGATATTTCACTCTATTAAATACGAGCTTATGCTATTTCTTTTCAGTTCTAGAATCTATTTGGTGAGCAGCCTATTAACAAATATAGTACCTTTTAACATGTAACATCCATTCTTGATTACATGAATTATTTAAGATAAATAATACTAGTTTCCATAACTGGTGAATGCTGAAGTCTTAATGATTTAAAACAATAAAAGTTTATTACTTGTTCAGGTTACAGTACAGTGTGCATAGCTTAAGGAAGATGGGGCGGTTAGGGAGTTTCTGCTGCATGTAATCACGTAGAGATGCAGGCACCCTTCATCTTGTAGGGATCTGCTGCTTAGGAATCCTGTCTTTTCTCTTCAGCTAGTGATTTTCTACTTGTTTCATTAGCATCTTAATAAACTTTTCTGTACAAATAAACATATAACAGAAAAGATTAGTTATTATTATACTAACAGTTCTATCTGTATGTCATATCCTGTTAATTATTTTAATATACACTGTCTTATTTAGTCCTCACTAAGGCATAGTTTCAGGTAGGTACTATTATCCTCATTTTTATGATGAGGAAATTGAATCATAAAGCACTAGCGAAATAAGCTAGTCCCAGAAAGACAATACTGCATAATCTCAGTTATGTGTGGAATATAAAAAAGTCAAACTCATAGAACAGAGTATAATGATGCTTACCAATGGCTGGGAAGATTGGGAGATGTTGGTCAGGGAATACAAAATTTTATAATAGACTGGCAGAATAAGTTCAAGAGATCTATTATGCAACATGGTGACGATGGTTAATAACAATGTATTGTATACTTGAAAATTAGTAAGAGTAGTTTTTAAGTATTCTCACCACAAGTAAATGATAAATATTGAAGTAATGCATATGATAATTAGTTCTATTTAGCTGTCCACAATGTGTACATATTTTAGAACATCATGTTATACATTTTAAGTATATACAGTTTCCTAAAAAAGCATTAGTTGAGTCTTAACTCAGATCTCTCTGACTCTACAAGTTGTATTTGTGTGTATTGGGAGGGTTGGATAAAATAGATATAAAATTCACACTTTAACTATTTTGAGATGTACAATTTGATGGCATTTAGTACATGTACAGTGTTGTAAAACCATCGCCACCATCTAGTTCTAAAACATTTTAATCACCCACAAAGGAAATCCTGTACCTCTTAGGTAGTCACTCCTCACTTTCCCTGTCCTCAGCCCCTGGTAACCACTAGTCTGTTTTTTGTGTGTCCCTGTGGATTTACTTATTTTAGATACTGTAATCCATAAGTAATTACCACTCAATAAGTAAATTGAGTAATATTGTGACTCTTTGTGCTTGACTTCTTTCACTTAGCATACTGTTTCTAGGTTTATCCATCCTGTAGCATGTATTACTACTTTCATCCTTTTTATTGCTCAGTAATATTTCATCACCTGAGCATATCATACTTTGTTTATCCATTTGTCCATCCTTTGATGGACATTTGGTTTGTTTCTACTTGACTGTTGTGAACAGTGCTGCTGTGAACATTAGTTTATAGGTATTTGTGTGAACATCTATTTTCAGTTCTTTGGTATGTATATCCAGGAATAGAATTGCTGTGTTATATGGTAACTGTTTAAAATTTGAGGACCTGCTGGACTATTTGCCAAAGCACTTCACTATTTTATATTTCCACCAGCAGTGTGTGATGTTTTTTTATTTTCAGATCTTTGTCAGCACTTGTTATTGTCAGACATTTTGATTATAGCTATCCTCGTGAGTGTGATGTGGTATCTCATCGTGGTTTTTATTTACATTTCTCTGTTGACTGATAACCAGTGATATCAAGCATCTTTTAATGTGCTTAATCGCTTTGTATCCTCTTTAGAGAAATGTCTATTCAAATCCTTTGCCTATTTTTAAATTGGATCATTGGTGATTTTGTTGTTCAGTAGTTTAATGTATTCTGGTTACTAGACCCTTGGGACATACATAGTTTTCAAATATTTTCTGCATGCTGTAGAGTGTCCTTTTTCGTTTCTCTCTCTCTCTCTCTCTCTCTCTCTCTCTCTCTCTCTCTCTCCCTCTCTCCCTCCCCCCTCTTCTTTCTTTCTTTCTTTCTTTCTTTCTTGTTGTTGTTGTTGAGATGGAGTCTTTCTTGCTCTGTTGCCCAGGCTGGAGTGCAGTGGCATGATCTCAGCTCACTGCAACCTCCGCCTCCCAAGTTCAAGCAATTCTCCTGCCTCTGCCTCCTGAGTAGCTGTGGATTACAGGCACGTGCCACCATGCCCAGCTAATTTTTGTATGTATATATTTTTTATTAGAGACAGGGTTTCACCATGTGGGCCATGCTGGTTTCAAACTTGTGACCCGTGATCCGCCCACCTCAGCCTCCCAAAGTGCTGGGATTGCAGGTGTGAGCCACCACGACGGTCAGTAGTGTCCTTTAAGTCACAAAAGTTTTAAATTTTAATGAAGTCCAATTATCATTTTTTTTCTTTTGTTACCTTTGCTTTTAGTGTCATGTGAACTCTGAGAAACCATTGCCAAATCCAAAGTCACAAAGATTTACCATTATTCTTTCTTCTAAGAATTTTATTGTTTGGCTTTTATGTTTAGGTCCTTGACTGGTTTTGAATTAATTTGTATATATGGCGTGAGGTAAGGGTTCATCTATGTTCTTTTGCATGTAACTAGCTAGTTGTCCCAGCACTATTTATTGAAGTGACTATTCTTTCCCCATCGAATGGTCTTGGCACTCTTGTTGAAAATCATTTGATCATAGGTGTATAAATTTGTTTCTGGACTCTTCTTTTTCATTGATCTATATATTTATCCTTATGTCAGTACCACACTATTTTGCTTACTGTAGTTTTGTTGTAAGTTTTTAATCTCCCCCCCCTTTTTTTGGTCAGTCTAGTTAAAGATTTGTCAATTTTGTTGATCTTTAAAAAGAACCAACTTTTTTTTTACTCCCTCTATTGTTTTTTCATTCTCTGTTTTGATTATATCTAATCTTTATTTATTGTTTTGTTTCTTCTGCTAGCTTTGGGGTTTTTTGGGTTTTTTTTTCTTTTTTCTAGTTCTTTAAAGTGTAAAATTAGGTTATTGATTTGAGATTTTTTTTCTTTTTAAATACAGGTGTTTACATCTATAAAT
>NW_016107419.1:4940425-4946134 GCF_001604975.1 Cebus imitator
TTTTTTGTCTGTAAGGCCTAAGTGAAAAAAGAAAATGATTAGGTCTATAAGGAAGGTATTTCTTTTGCCACTTTCTTATTTCATTTGTTGCCAGTGAAATCTGAGGAAAGACTTGTTTGAAGTTTCAGGGAGTAGAATAAAAGTATTTCATTTCACATAGTACCTGGAAAGAAAGGTTTTGGCTAAAGGTAATAAAGATTTGTGGAAAAGGAAACTTTATGGGTCACTCAGGAGAAAGCAAAAGAGTGATTTCATATGCAGAATTAGTCCCTCCCCTATTCCCCATTCCCTCCTCCAATTTCTCACCTCACTGAATCCATGCCTTAATATTAGTGGCACATTACTACCTTATCATGCCAGGCTTGCTTTAGTACATACAGTGTTTCTTGATACTATATAGTTATCTACTTTTGCTTAACAAATTATTCTGAAATTTAGCAAATATTTGTTATCTCACACAGTATCTGAGGGTCAGGAATTTGGCTGAGCTGGATAGTTTGGGCTTAGAGTCTCATGAGATTATTGTTGAGATATCAGATTACAGCTGAAGACTTTACTAGACTGGAGGATCCATCCACCTCTGATGGCACACTCATGTGGCTTTTGGCCTCAATTTGTTCTAGCTGTTTTCCAGAAACCTCAACCTCCTGGGCCTCTTAGTAAGTAAGGCTCCTTGTGGCATGACATCTGACTTCCCCCAAAGCAAGTGATGAGGGAGAGAAAGAGAGAGAGAAATCATGATGGAACCATATGACCTTGTCATCATAGCCACACACTAATGTCACTTTTGCTATTTATTCTGTTGGAAACAAATCATTAAGTGTGGCCCACACTCGAGGGCAATTAAGTCTCACTTCTTGAAGGAAGGAGTATCAACAAATTGTGGACATATTTTTAAATCTACTACCATTTATGTTAAAATTATTTTAATGGTTCTTTGAGAAACCAGCTAAAGTATTCCTTGATCCTCTAAGACTACAGTCTTGTGCCTCAGTACCTCATAGGTTAAATAGAATAGTAAACTGGCCTGGGAGCTTATTTATAAGAGAACATAAAGTTGTCATTCCAAATATGTTTATAAGTTAGAGTCTAATTATGTTTTGCAGTAAAACGAAAATCTTTTCATTTTTCTAAGTCCAATTTACTTTTTTTCAATCAGGAAAGGAAGATTATATTATTTTATTTTTTATGCAGTAGAATAAGGAGAGCCATTTTATCTGTTTGCAGTTCATGTCTTCATAACAAATTCTTAGTGTATATCACTTGTTTTTCTTTACAGTATACTGGTTAAAATTCTGATCACAAATTTGCTTTACAAAGTGTTTTTGAATTATGGAATACATTTGATCTATCAAAATTTCCATTATGTTCTGTCTTATTCAATGACAGTAATTTTTTTTTCAAAAAGTACTGACCCCAGACTTAACTCTTTTAATATTTTATTTCATTACAAACAGAAAAGTATAGTGATATTACAAATGGTAATAGAATACTTGAGCAGAAAGGGACTTAGATACTATCTAATCCAGTGTTCTTATTTTCATGTTTAAGGTTTGAGACTAAATTATTTGCCTTGCGTTTCAGAAGTTTCAACAGAGCCTGATTTGCAAGCCAGGATTTCTTATTCACATTCTACATTTTTTCTTGATTCAGGCTTCCTTAACGTATACAAACAATGAAGCTTAAGTCAAATTTTTTAAAAGCCAAACATTTATTACTGTCACAGTGGGGATTAAGGAAAATTTTTTTTTAAATCATACGTTTATGTTAACTAGGGTTCAATAGGTTTTCTCGTAAATTAGCCTTAATGATTCCGATTTTAGCTAGATTTTAAGTTAGCCTGAAATATCACTGAATTAATCTGAATCGTCTCCATCTGTATTTACCACTCCTTTTTTGTAAGCTTAATTGTAGGTGTTCTTTTTTTCTTTTTTCTTCCTTTAGCCCACCTGACCACTCACTGCCTGCCTTCCTTCCTTCCTATCTTCTTTTCTTTTTCTTTCTTTTTTGTTACTTCCTGGAATACTTTTAGAAACTAGGATATACAAACTGATAATATATAGTGCCTTCTAAATCAAACAATGTGAGTAGCCTCTTACTTTGACCATGAAAAATAACTACTATAGAGAGCTACTTGAAATTCAAGCCATTTTATATCTATTTTTTATTAGACTGAATAGTATGGACATGTATTTTCAATTCCTAACTAGTTTCTTAGAGTTTATTTTCTAATTGAGAATATATTCATAGTTGATGTCAAGTGGAATTTGGCAGAGAGGTAAAGAAGAAGAAGGAGTTTATGGTTTTCTAATAGAAGATATCAGGAAGGAAGTAAATAGAGCTTCTAAACTGGTAAGTAAATTATTTTATTATTACACTAAATGCCATAAATATTGTCAGTACTTGGGAAGTATTTTCTATCAGTTTCTGTACTAGAAATTTATGACTTTATGTTTCAGTGCATATTTTTGTCATTTAAATATGGTAAGTTTTAAGAGAACAGTTTCTATTTTTGCCCATGAAAGAAAGCTTAATTGACCGTGGATAATACATGTGACAATACTGATTTCACTTCTTTATCTTATTCCAACCTATCTATCAGAATTGACCATCAGAATTAAGATCTGATGGTCAGTCGTCTCTATCAGAATTATGATTGTAACTCCACTCTGCTGTTCTGCAAACCTTTGAACCTTCAATCCTGAGTCAACCCAACCATTTGCTTTTTTATTCTTTGGTGGTGGTGGTGGTGGTGGTGGTGGTATTTTTGTTGTTGTTTTGAGACAGAGTTTCGCTCTTGTTAACCAAGCTGGAGTGCAATGGTGCCATCTGGGCTCACTGCACCCTCCGCCTCTCAGGTTCAAGCGATTCTCCTGCCTCAGCCTCTCAAGTAGCTGGGATTACAGGCACATGCCACCATGTGCCGCTAATTTTTTTGTATTTTTAGTAGAAATGGGGTTTTACCATGTTAGCCAGGCTGATTTCGAACTCCTGCCCTCAGATGATCAGCCTGCCTCAGCCTCCCAATGCGTTGGGATTACAGGCGTGAGCCACCGTGCCTGGCCTTTTTTATTCTTATACCTCAGTTGCTGAGGTTGTAATATTGGATTGAGTTAAAATTACACAGCTATGCAGACTGGTAATTCATGATCTCTATATCTCAGGACACTTCTCTGACATTGTATGGTTATATTCAGTGTGCTTTTCTATTATCTAGGGTAGGCATTCTAAATTTTGGCCATCTTCTATGTAATAGCTACTATGCTATATGCAGGGAAAGGTCTCCATAAGGTCTGAGTAAAAATAATGAGATAGAATGAGACTATTGGAAGTATACGGAGTTCTGTTCAGAGAATGTGATACCAGAATTGATTATTTTCATTGGGAAGCATTTGTGGTGATGAGGGGATTAATCATTACACTGGAGGAGAAATTAAGGGCACCAACACATTATAGTTGAAGTCAAAGATTGCCCCATAAATGCTGGAGTTGTTTAGACTTTGTTTCGACCTGTGCCAAAGTCGTGAGGTAGAAGAGTGACTAGGAAGTTAGCAGATAGCAGATGGGTAAATGTCATTAGGCTCAAAGGTCCAGATTTTTCAAAGTTTGAAAATTGAGTAGTGGCCTATAGTATTCAACAGAGAACTAAAATAATGTTCTCTTTGTCCCCTTTCCTGCCCTGTCCATGTCCCACCCCATACCAAGTCTGGAAATTAAGGAGGATGGAAAAATAAGCAGCTTTATTCAAGAAGGTCTAAAAGGAAAGCATGTAGGAACATTTATTTTAGTTGAGGCAAAGAAGTGCAGGCACTTACTTTTGATAGTATCAAGAAGGTAGGAGAGTTAATGAAGAAAAGAGAGGTTCTAGGGCACAAAGAAAAACCATGGGAGAAAGGTTAGCATGAATCTAAGGACCACACAAGATATTAAATTTAAGATATTAATATCATAATTCCTCAACTTTCTGGTGATAGGTGAGTTTGTGGTAAAAGGTTATCTCTAAAGGTCCCCTTATGGTTTGGAACTACAGATTGAATATCTCCTATCCAAAATGCTTGGAACCAGAAGCATTTTAGATTTGAGGGATTTTTTGTTTGTTTGTTTTTGTTTTTGTTTTTTCCAGATTTAGGAATATTTGCTTACCAGTTGAGCACCTCTAATCTGAAAATTTAAAACCCAAAATGCTCCAGTGAGCATTTCCTTTGAGCATCATGTTGGCATTCAAAGAGTTTCTGATTTTGAAGCACTTTGAATCTTAGAATTTGGGATTAGGGATATTCAGCCTGTACCTGTTTTGGTAAAACATCTGAATCCTTTCCATGTATATTATGAACCCTGGAAAAGAAGAGCCCTGGTTGTGAACTCAAACTAGAATTCCTTGTGTCAGTTCTTTGGGAGAGTTTCAGGTTGTCCATGTATTCTCCAGTGACCTAGGTGGTACTCAAAGGGGTCAGCAGTACCTCTGTAATCCCTGAATCAGTGACCATTTTAATAGCCGTTTTAAGGGTTCCTAGGTATTTTACGTGCTGTTCTGTATTTTGCTAATGATTGATTCATATAATAATCTTTGTGTTTATGTACCACTATTATTTTTCAGTTAGTGGTACTGCTAGTATATTCATTTCCTAGGGCTGCCTAGGAAAAACAAATTTGTTGCTTTAAATTAATTTATTCCCTCACCGTCCCGGAGGCTGGAATTCTAAATCCAAGTGTCAGAAGGGTTGGTTCCTTCTAGAGGCACGGAGGGAAAATTGATCCCCTGCCTCTCTCCCAGCTTCTCATGGCTGCTGGCAACCTTTGGAGTATCTTGGCTGGTGGCAGCATAACTCCAATCTGCTTCTGTCTTCATAAACCTTTCTCTGTATATGCCTGTAGCTTAAATCTCTCTTTTTTCTCTTGTAAATATATCAGTTATTTGATTAAAGGACCACCCTAAATCCAAGATGATCTCATCTCAATATCCTTAACTTAATTACATCTGCAAAGACCCTATATCCAAATAAGTTCACATTCATAGGTACTGGGAGTTGGGACCTGAGCATAACTTTTTGGAGACCACTCAAAATCAGCTGTAGGTGTCCCTGGCGTGTGCTGCATCCTGTGCTGCACAAGGGTTCAAAGACGAGAGGGAATGGTAGGGGAATGAAGAAAGGCACAAAGACAGACATAGGGAAAAGTGGGTCCAGGTAGTCCAGGAAAGTGAAAGTATCAATTTCTCTGGCCCCATCCTGCCTCAGAGTACTTTATTTTATATGTTACAAAGCACACAGCAGAGGAAGGGTGCAGTTACTCAGAACAGCCTGTAGTTATAATTCTCGTACTTCAGTTAATCTTACGACAAAGTCAGTGAAAGCTGGTTATCTTTCGCTAGATCCAACTGCTCTTCTCCGAGACTTACACATTCCCCTATTATGGTTTCGCTTCTCTGGAGTTCACCCGAAGTTCACAGCAGCCTTGCTGCTGACGCCCCAGAGGAGGTGGGCTACTCTGTTTCTCTACAGGTGTCTAACACCTTTTCATTTGACCAGAAAAGAGTGATCTTAGCCATTTTTTTTTACAAATTGGTTTATAGTATTTTCCTGTTTTTGGTGAGTATTGCCTAATTTATGTACTTTCTCTTGAGATTTCAATGAGCTGTTCAAGTATATAGCTTTTATGTTTATAAATGCTTCAGTTTAAAATATTTTAATAGGAAGGAAAAGGGGCTTC
>NW_016107419.1:4946179-4967763 GCF_001604975.1 Cebus imitator
TTAGGCTTGTTTAATTTATCAAAAATGTTACAGGTGTGAATCTTCAGTGTCTTGAGATTGTTTTGGGGTAGAACAGTTTTTTCAGGATATTTAATGTACCATTATCACAGCTGTTACATGATGAAATAATTTTCAGATTTCCCACAAGGAGTATTTATTTATGTCTTGATCATATTATAGTACTCAGTTTTTTGTTTTATGTTGTGATCCCTATTTTCATATATTCTTCCAGAAATGCTGTATTTGCAAGAAAAATGGTGCTTCAATTGGATGTGTTGCACCCCGATGTAAACGAAGTTATCATTTCCCCTGTGGACTTCAGAGAGAATGTATTTTCCAGTTTACTGGCAATTTTGCGTGAGTTATTTAGCTGCTAAATATGAAAGTCAAATGTTAAAGAATAGTGGAAAATAGATATCCCAATGATACAATACTCCTGCAGATTTTCTTTTTGGAGCAGCGGGGTTGTCATAACATTTTATATATATATTACCGTCTTGCCCACCCTAACAGGGTCATTTCTGTGTGCCAAATCTTGCGAATTACCATGTCTAGGATGGACCTAATGATTAGTATTCACGTTCAGTTTTCAGCTTTTGGATATAACATTAAATTGTTAATTTATTCATAGTTCAATGAAAATTTCCACCTTACGTAATTCTAGATTTTTATGTCACTCTTTAGAATTATTGTCGACTTATCCTTCACAGGGCTGTAACATTTCTCACTGAGTAAATCAAAGACATATAAATTTGAGTCCACAAAACAAATATTATGCCCTAGGATGTCCCTGAAAATATTTGCTTCCTGAATACAACTTTAAACATCAAAATGTTTTGAATTTTGGCATTTGGTGTCATGAGTATTCTACTTCTTTTAGTATTTGTGTTTTCGGCCTATTTAATGGATTGTTATGTAAAAAAATTACAATTTAGAAAATACAAATGGAAATAAAGTGAATTGGGAATAGGTTATTAATTGCATTTTATGTGTTATATGACTAAAATATTTTTTAGGTGTAAGTTCCTGCCTCCTTTAATTTCATATGATTTTGAGCACAATAGCATGTACCCACTTGTTGAGTACAATAATGTGTACACTGCATTGCTAACAATATTATATAGGATTCTCAACATAATAATTAGTTTCTGAAATTCTGTATAAGTAAGTCTCATTACCAGAAAAGTTCAGATTTTGAATGTCCATTCCTCTCCTTGGTCATAGATTGTGAGACTTAATTTTTAGTGCCAAGGTTCCAGTCTGTTGTAGGTGAATTATGACACAGACACAAATGAATTTTCTTTTATACAGTGCTATCCTAGTTTTGCTTTGCAGTTCATTCGATTTTTTTAAATAATTTACATTTTTAGGTCATTTTGTTGGAACCATCGACCTGTTCAAATTACATCTAATAATTACAAAGAGTCCTTACCATGCACCATTTGCTTGGAATTTATTCAGCCTATTCCAAGTTATAACGTATTACGAAGTCCTTGTTGTAAGAACGCTTGGTTTCATAGAGACTGTTTACAGGTAAGATACACATTCTGTAAGCTTTCTCTGATATAAAATTATGGCTTGGTGATTGAAATTTTAAATTAGAGTTGATGTGTATGTTAGCTCTTACTACTTGTTACCTTGTAAAAACAGCTTTAAAGCATTTAATTTGAAGCACGTTTTACATATAAAATTCACCTAAAGTGTACAATTCAGATTCAGTAAATACTTTAGCTGGACGCAATAGCTCGCCCCTGTAATCCAAGCACTTTGGGAGGCTGAGGCAGGTGGATCACCTGAGGTTGGGAGTTCGAGACCAGCCTGACCAACATGGAGAAACCCCATCTCTACTAAAAATATAAAGTTAGCCAGACGGGGTGGCACAAGCCTGTAATCCCAGCTACCTTGGAGGCTGAGGTAGGAGAATCGCTTGAACCTGGGAGGCGAAGGCTGCAGTGAGCTGAGATCATGCCATTGCCCAGATCCAGCCTGGGCAACAAGAGTGAAACTCCATCTCAAAATAAATACATACATACATGCATACTTTAGATGAAACCTTTTAATGTATATTTATACTTACAGAATTTTCTTGTTTTTACCTAAGGATTTTGTTTGCTTTCACAATGAATAAACTAGATTTTAATTCCTAAGTTCCCTTTACATTTTAAGCTGAAAACCAAGATATTTGAAATGATAAAAAGCTTGATAGCAAGTTAAAATATAAATGTTAGTAGACTTTTTTCCCCTGTGGTAAACACTTTACAACTTCTTAACAGGGAGCTAATTACTGTCAATTAATTAAAAATATTGGTTCTTTGGAGTCATCTTATGCATCAAACCTGATTACTACTTTTCAAGTAAATAAAACACACAACAGTAAACAATTTAATATTTCTTTGATTCTGAAAATACTTGAAAATTTTAAAAAGATTTCAGTTATAAAACTTCAAATATGTAATATGTACATGTGAAAGTGCTAGCTGATAATAAAATGCCAAATAACAAAAGATTTTCTTAAGTTTAATACTGTTTGTTTGTTTTTGGTTTTGGTTTTTTTTTTTTGAGACAGAATCTTGCTCTGTTGCCAGGCGCCAGGCTGGAGTACAGTGGCGCAATCTCAGCTCACTGCAACCTCCGCCTCCTGGGTTCAAGCAATTCTGCCTCAGCCTCCCGAGTAGCTGGGACTGCAGGCGTGCAGCACCACGCCCAGCTAATTTTTATATTTTTTAGTACAGACAGGATTTCACCATGTTGGCCAGGATGGTCTCGATCTCTTGACCTCGTGATCTGCCTGCCTTGGCCTCCCAAAGTGCTGGGATTACAGGTGTGAGCCACTGTGCCCGGCCTAATACTGTTTTTTAAAGTTTATTATTGTTTAGTGAAATGAAAAGTTATTATTACTAATTGTTCACAGACATATTTTTAAAAGTTAGAAAACATAAATTCTCTTATTTCAATAAAATCTTAAAAATACTAACAGTACTAAAGGTAGTAAAGTAAAGCTTGACTGATTATTATTATTATTTTTTTTTGTATGGGCCTTGAACTTTAAATTTAGGATTATTCAGTTAAAAGTGCAGGATGAAGGCCAGGCGCAGTGGCTCATGCCTATAATCCCAGCATTCTGGGAGGCCGAGACAGGCAGATCACCTGAGATCAGGAGTTTGAGTACAGCCTGGCCAACATGGTGAAACCCTGTCTCTACTACAAAAAAAATTAGCCGGGTGTGGTGGTGCACACCTGTGATCCTATTTACTTAGGGGGCTGAGGCAGGAGAATTGCTTGAACCCAGGAGATAGAGGTTGCAGTGTGCCAAGATAGCACTGCTGCACTCCAGTCTGGGTGACAGAGCAAAAATCTGTCTCAAAAGAAAAAAGAAGAAAAATGCAGGATGAAGTCTGTTTTGTTGGGGAAATATTAGAAATTCTGTTAATACTTACAAAGAGGTATTTATAAAAGGATCCTAGAGAGTACAGTTAATAAACAACATCGTGAAGTGTTATCCTTACCTATTGAGGAAGAAGTTCATATTATATGAGAATCTTTAAAAAGTATAATTTGTCTTAATTAAGGGTTTGTATTTGGTTGAATATAATTGCTGCCAAATGTGTCATCTTGTTAATTTCGCAACAGTATATTATTTTTCCTAAGATTTTCCTCATTTATATGTTAATAATTAAGCATTAAAGAAAGGTTCTCAAACTTGACCTAGTATTAAGGCCTTTTGTGAACACTCTGAAAATACTGAGTTTTTAATTTTGTCATTAAAAAAGTAGAAATAATATTACTAACAAAAAAATAGGTCTACTTTACGCAAACATAATTTATAAGATCACACTCACATGGATACCTGTCTAGGATATATTAACAGTAAGCAATTATTATACTTGATTAGCGCATACTAAGATGGGGCTAATTCTTGAGTCACTCTCTCTAAAGGAGTTCCAGTAACTTTTGTACTCTGTTATCAGTCTTAACTGAAATAGTATATGGAGTTTACCCAATCTAGATAGCTGTATGTGGTTAAACAAATGTCATTACTTGTAACCACTACAAATACTATACATTGGGATTTTAGGAGAAGAGACTAGAGATTAATATCAAAGAAATTGGTTAAAAACTTTCCATTCTGTGTCTAGAAAATTGTCACTATTCTTGTTCAGCTTGGATTTCTCTATCATTACTCTAGTCTTCTTGATATCTTCCATGTGTCTTACACTATTTTTTCCCCTCTATACCAGATACTTCCTTGTATTTTATACCATATTTAGTAAGATCTTGGCATCTGTCTGCAATTGCTCAAATATCCTTTAGGTTCAGACATTTCAGTAACCTGTTGCTTCCCTCCCATATTTGAGTGAGTGAGTGAGAGAGAGAGAGAGTGTGTGTGTGTGTTTGTGTCACTTGATTTCAGTAACTGTTGCTTCCCTCCTGTATTTGAGTGAGAGAGACAGAGAGAATATGTGTGTGTGTGTGAGTGAGTGAGTGTGTGTGTGTCACTTGCTAATTGTCTGAACCTGGAATCCTCTTTATTAACTTCTCTCTTCACCATCCATAAATCATTCCCAGGTGCAATCAAGTCTACTTAGTATATTCTATGTATCCTTTTTACTGTAATTCTACTCTCACTACTTTGATTTCAGACTTTTTGGTAGGAGATCACTAGTTGGTCTTTCTCTGGTGCCTTATTCCCTATCAGTTTATTCTTGGTCAGGCACAGTGCCTCACGCCTATTATCCCAGCATTTTGGGAGGCCGAGGTGGGCAGATAACAAGATCAGGAGATCGACGCCATCATGGCTAACATGTGAAACCCCATCTCTACTAAAAATATAAAAAATTAGCCAGGTGTAGTGACATGCACCTGTAGTCCCAGCTACTCATGAGGCTGAGGAAGGAGAATCGCTTGAACCAGGAAGGCAGAGGTTGCAGTGAGCCAAGATTGCACCCCTGCACTCCAGCCTGGGCAATAAAGCAAGACTTCGTCTCAAAAAAAAAAAAAAAAATATTCTTCATACTACTGGCTTTAACCTACCTATCTAGCCTCTCCTTAGTCCAGTTTGGTAAGAGTGTAATCCTTAAGTATATTATTAATTGTACTTTACTCATCACACATTCTTTCTCTTACCAGGGAAACTTCATATATATTATTCCCTATCCTTGGAATGTCTTCTGTCCTACTTTCCTGGCAAACCTCTATTCTTCTAAACTTAGCTTTTGCTTTACTAACCCTCTGACATATTTATCAGTGTAGTCTTAGGTACTTTTTCCTGTTTCTTTCATGTATATACTTAAAATACACACAGTATTGTGGTTTTATACCTGTATAACTAACTCAGTAGAATTCCTTCAAGTTGAATCTGTCATGTTTTGATTTTTGTTATATAATACCAAATGTTATTTGTGTTTTTGGTGCATAGCATGGCGTTTTGCATCTATAAAGCAGGAATTAACTATCTGTTAAATAAATGTATGGTACTAGTTTTTACTGGGGACTGGCTACTCTTTCCAGTAGGCTGACAGTTTCCTGTTTCCTTCTGAATATTCTCTGGTGCTTCTGTATCTGTATTTGCTGTAACAATGAGTATAGGTTTTATACTTCTTCCATTTGGGGAAGAAAGCTATCTTATAGATTGAGTTAAAAAGAGAAACAGTAATGATTTTTATGTAACATTTAAATGCCATTTCTAGATGAAGTAACTCAAGAGTTTCAATTTTTTTCTCACATTTTGGAGGACAACACAATATTTAGTAACAAATGACATTACACAGTAAGATTGAGAAGAATATATGGGTGATGTAAAGCTAAGAACAGTCTATTAATTGGCTTTTTTTTTTAACCATTGGGGAAAATAAGAATTCTAGATTTTAGCAGTAGGATAACTTAGTTTATAAGGACAAAGTTTGAGAACCCACTAACATAGAAAATGTTTTCATAATATATTGTTAAAAATAGCACATGTTCTGTTAGTTACATAATACATAACCTGATGATAGACTTAAATCATTAACAGTAGACTTTCTATTTTCCACCATAGGTTCAAGCAATAAATGCGGGAGTGTTTTTTTTTAGGTGTACAATATGCAATAATAGTGACATCTTTCAGAAAGAGATGTTGAGAATGGGAATTCATATTCCTGAAAAGTGAGTAACATTTAGCCCTTTGACAAAAAAAAAAAAAAAAGAGAGAGAGAGATTTTTAAAGGTAGGATTTAATAGCAATGGAAATAATCACTTACATCTGATTCAGTGAGCATGGACTGGTAGTCATTTCAAATGGTGAAATGCAAAACCTCCTTCTCCCCTAGATTGCCAGTTCTTGGAAAGCAGGGACTGTGTCATAAATGTCTCATTTGTTGATTTTTAATCTCTTAATACGTAGCTCAGCTATGTCCAATTTTAGTTGATTGATTTTATACGCAATTATAATAGGCTTCAAAATAGTATGTATAAATTAAGAGAATCAAGATGTGGTTTAAAATGTATAAGAATTTTCTTAACATTTAAACATGAGGAATCCAGAAATAATGATAGTGAACTTAAAAATGGAAAGTGAAATATTAGGAAAAATGTGTTGTAGAAAATTTCTTGTTAATTTTTCATTTAACATTTCATTATGAGACTAATTAACTGTACGATAAAATGACACTAATGGATTTATATCTTAAAGAGAATCCTGAAGAGGACAAGTTTTACTATTTTTTCCTAAGTATATAAAAGTTTTTATTTTTAGATTCATTCCTGATCCTCTTATGTAACATTATTTATAGCTCAAAGCATATTTTATATCTTGCTTCTTTTATAGAGATGCGTCCTGGGAATTAGAGGAAAATGCTTATCAAGAGCTTTTGCAGCACCATGAGCATTGTGATGTTCGAAGATGTCGTTGTAAAGAAGGGCGAGACTATAATGCACCTGACAGGTATTTCTGAAAGTTCAGTTGTACTTACTGGTTCCTTGTTTAACCCCTCTGCTGAGAAAGTAGGTTTTCTAGTTAGTGAAATGTAGTTTTGCTCTTAAGGATGTTAGAAGTTTAAATTGAGATGAGGGATATGTTCTAATGCACATTTACGTCTGTTTACAGAGAAATGTTTGCAGTTAGTATAGTTAGTTGTAACCTCTTTCTCTGGTGTATTATTATCACGAGACTCTATTTTCTAGAGTCACACTATCCTATCTGGTAGTCACTAGCCACATGTGGCTATTGAGCGCCTGAAATTTCTTTTTTCCAAATTGCAAGGGTGCTGTAAATACATACCAAAGGCTTAGATCAGTAGGGCTGCCATTAACAAAATAGTACAGACTGGGTGGCCTAAAAGTCAGAAATCTATTTTCTCATAATTCTAGAGGCTGGAAGTTCAAGATCACGGTATTGACATGTTTGGTTTCTTCTGAGGCCTCTCTCCTTTGCCTGCAGTTTGCTGTATTCTAACTATGTCCTCACACGAGTTGTCCCTCTGTCAGTGTGTTGTCTATGTCCTGATCTCTTTTTATTAAGAACACCAGTCATATTGGTTTAGGGCCCACCCATATGACCTTATTTTACTGTATTTACCTCTTCAACATATGAAGTGGGGGGAGGACACATTTCAGCCCATAGTCATATTATTTTATATGAGTTAAAGAACTTACATGACCGAAGAACTTTGTTGTTAATAATTTTTACGTAGATTACATATTGAACAAAATGATAGTATTTTGGAAATAAAATATGTTACTACTTTTACTTTTTTATATTTTTAATGTGGCTACTAGAAAGTTTTAAATTACATATATGGTTTATATTGTATTTCTGTTGGACAGCAAGCACTGTTCTGGAGGATAATTTAACTAGATTCATCTGGCACTGTTTCTTTTAGACCACTATAAAAAGGGTTTGGCATTTGAAATATGTTGATTATTCTTTTGTAATGTCAGTGGATACAGCTCTTCAACAGTTATTTTGTGCATTTTAGGCACACTATACTCTGTTAGAGAGTAGGAACCAAGAGTGTCTTCATTTTTCAAGATGTAGGATAAAAAGTAACATCCAGTTTACAAAACCTATGTAGGAAATGTCAATAAATTGTTATCACTGTTGTGTAATCTTACTTAACATAGTAAGCTCAGCATGTAGAGCAGAATATTGGGAGCCTTGTTTCTCATGAAAAGTGATTTGATTGGGTCAGCTACTACTTAATTGTGAAGACTCAGCTGAGGTCTAGCCTGCTCTAGAAAGTTTCCCATAAGCAGCTCTCCTCACTCCTGATTCCCTACTCTGGGCTAGGGGTTCCCTTCATTGTGCTTGTTACAATATAGTTGCCATTATTTAAATTAATGTTATTAAACCAAAAATTCTTAAAAGGCAGAGATCTCATTGAAAGTGTCAAGTAACATGTATTCTTGTCTGCGTTACTTGATCTAGCGACCCTGATTATTCATGCGTTAACACTGATAATACCTCCCTCCAGAGTTGTGCTAAGGCACAGATATAATAATGTATATGGGATTTTAAGAAGCAATACGTTCGTGATATTTTTCAAATTTATTTTAGGCTGTTCTTATTTAACCTATATGTATTTCTTATATACCATTGGTTTCTCAATCTGTAGCTACAACTCTTCTTTCTAGGACAAAGATGCTATCTGTCTGAATGACTGCTTTGTAATCTCATGCCCTCTCATCCTAGTGAGAGGAAGGCAGTTTTAGTGAAAGGCAGCATGGTTAATGCTTAAGAGCATGTGTCTGAAGCGAGATAAACTGAGTTGGAAACCTCACTCTGAGACTTGGCTAGTGTGAAATTGAGGGGGCAAGTTATTGACCCCTCTATGCCTTGGTTTCCTCTTTAAAATGGAAGTGACAGTGGTTCTCTCTACTTTCTACAATTGTGAGCATTATACTTTTCCTATGAACACAGTGAGAACTGGACCTGGAGCATAATAAGCACTTAGATTAGCTGCTGCTTCCTCCTCGTTGTTGTCAGTGGGCAGACACACACACACACACACACACACACACACACACACAGAGAACACACACAAAAATATGCACACCTACACAGAGGGATGATATTTAGTTACCTCTCTTGCCACTGACACTTTCACACACACGGGTAGCTAACTCTGCTTCTAAACAGAGAAGGTGTAGTCATACCCAAAAAAGTCTGGAGCCCCACACTCCAGCCTATACCCATAGTCATGGATAAAATATGAATATGGACTGACATATATCACATAACATAGTGGGGAAACATGGAGCTGGGAACAGATGACAGAGAATATAAATATGAGCCAGGTAGGAGGTCGAGATTCTATTTAACTGCACAATACCTGAGGTGTTTGAGCAGGCTTATTTTAGGAAATATTTCTCACCTTGAAATGTACTGAATGTTTCATGCATATCAGACACACTGACACAGCAGTCTTCCTTTAAGCATAATTATCTCGAAATAGAAAAGATAATTTATTTTCTCCTTTTTAATTTTTTCTGATGTTTATATTCTTTGTGTATGTGCATATGAGTGTGATAAGTTAGTTTTGGTTTTTACATTAGAGATATTTATTGGAGCAGATAATCTTTTTCCTTGTTTAGTAAATGTGTGTGTGTATGTATGTGTGTGTGTGTGTGTGTGTGTGTGTGTGTGTGTGTAAGAAGGTAGGGCCTGTGGACATTGCTAGTGATTGAAACTAGAATAATAAAAAAATGTTAGTATCTGCCTTTCTTTATGTCCTCAGCAAATGGGAAATAAAGCTCTGTCAGTGTTGTGGCTCCAGTGGCACACATTTAGCCTGCTCTTCACTACGGTCATGGGAACAAAATTGGGAGTGTTTGGAATGTAGGGGTATTATCTACAATTCAGGTAATATTTTGTAATTTTGAATACGGTTTTTATTCAAATGTATGTTTAAAAGTTTTTACCACCAACACTTTTACACTGTTGGTGGGAGTGTAAATTAGTTCAGCCGTTGTGGAAGACAGTGTGGCGATTCCTCAAGGACCTAGAAATAGAAATTCCATTTGACCCAGCAATCCCATTACTGTGTATATATCCAAAGGATTATAAATCGTTCTACTATAAGGACACGTGCACACGAATGTTCATTGCAGCACTGTTTACAATAACAAAGACCTGGAAACAACCCAAATGCCCATCGATGATAGACTGGACAGGGAAAATGTGGCATATATACACCTTGGCATATTATGCAGCCATAAAAAACGATGAGTTCGTGTCCTTTGTTAGGGACATGGATGAACCTCTCAGCAAAGTGACACAAGAGCAGAAAATCAAACACCGCATGTTCTCACTCATAGGCAGGTGTTGAACAATGAGAACACATGGACACAGGGAGGGGAGCACTACACACTGGGGTCTGTTGGAGGGAAATAGGGGAGGGACAGCAGGGGGAGGGAAGTTGGGGAGAGATAGCATGGGGAGAAGTGCTAGATGTGGGTGATGGGGAGGAAGGCAGCAGATCACACTGCCACGTGTGTGCCTATGCAACAGTCTTGCATGTTCTTCACATGTACCCCAAAACCTAAAATGCAATAAAATTTTAAAAAAAAAAAGAGTTTTTACCTTTATCTCAATTATGCTAACATTGAAATTTAAATCTGTAGGAGAGTTCCGAAAAGCCAAAAAACATGTATTACCCAACTCCAATAATGTGGGGATTACAGATTGTTTGTTGGAAGAATCATCACCTAAATTACCCAGACAGTCACCTGGATCCCAGAGTAAAGATCTACTGAGGTATGTATTTTGAATTGGAGAAAACCTACATAAAAACATATTTGGAGAAAAGTATGATGGGAAATGCCATGTACACTTAGACTATTAGGTGATCATATAATAGTCTGGAAGAGTATTTTTCAACCTTCAGGACCCCACATTTGATTATGAAATCTATGCAACCAGCATTTTAAAGAAAATGAAATGGGATAGAATACCAAATACCAAAATGCATCATACTTAGGAAAAGTGTATCTATCCTAATTATTTTTTGTGTACTGAGTAATGATGTAAAATATATTTTTTATTATAGATCACTTTCAAGATAGTTTGAAAAACACTGACCTGGAAAATGTGCTTAAAATGTTATGTGATTATAGAGTGAGACAGGAAATTAAAATGTCAAGCGTACCATGTCACTTTATTAAAATAAAAGAATCCTATTTAATATAGAAGTTTTTTTTTTTCTGTTACTGTTTTTTTTTAGGAATGAAGTCTCACTCTGTTACCCAGGTTGGAGTACAGTGGCATGATCATGGCTCACTGCAGCCTCAACCTCCTGGGCACAAGTGATCCTCCCACCTGAGCCTGCCAAGTGGCTGGGACTACAAAGGCTTGCCACCATGCTTGGATAATTTTTAAATTTTTCTAGAGATGGAATCTTGCTATATTGCCCAAACTGGTCTTAAACTACTGGCCTTCCAAAATGTTGAGATTACAGGTGTGAGCCACTATGCACCGCCATTTTTTGATGTTATAATCACTGTTTACTTGTTTACTGTCAATGTCTGGAGTGTAAATGTCAGCTCTTCCCTTTAGAAAGTTTAAGGCATGCATACAATTATCGTATTAATTTCTGTTTCCATAAGATAGCAAAATAATTTACTTTCAAAATCTTAAATACTTAAATAAGACTGAAATTACATCTTTATAATGTCAGGTGTTTGTTCAGCTGTTGTTAAGATTTTTAAGTTTATATAGATTTGCAAAAGAGTTTTTAGAACCTTGCTTTACCCAACAGGGAAGAAGTAGAAAATTAGTAGCTAAGCATGATGATATACTTTCTTGTTAAAAATAGTTTCAGAGTGAGCATGGTGGCTCACACCTGTAATCCCAACACTTTGGGAGGCTAAGGTGGGAGGATCATTGGAGCCCTGGAGTTCGAAATCAGCCTGGGCAATTCTGCAAGACTGTTTTAACAAAAATATTTTTAAGAAAATAGCCAGGTATAGTGGGGTGCACCTATAGTCCTAGCTACTCAAGAGGCTAAGGTGGGACGATCGCTTGAGCCCAGGAGGTCAAGCTGCAGTGAGCTATGATAATGCCACTACACTGCCACCTGACTGACACAGTGAGATTTCATCTCTAAAAAAAAGTTTCAAGTTTAAAACCTTACAAGATACTAAAGAGAATTTTTGTGAAAACATTTGATAACTGGATTTGCAGACAGGTAGAATATTAAGTACTCTTCAAAATATGGAGAGTATCTGTTTTAATGTGCCACTCAACTGAAAAATCTGTTACAAATATTGTTATAATACTTTCAATATCAAAATAGATGTTCACGTTATTTTAAAATAATTTTAATATTTAGATTTCCAAAGATGTTACACCAGGGAAGCTTGACTTCTTGTTCCTGCTTTAACATGCAGTCATATTCTAGAAGAATAGCATCAGCATTCCCCTGATCTAGACAGGAGCAAGGAATCAACCTGCTATAAAAAGATATGTTTCTGAAGAATTATCTTACTTCCAAAGGACTTTGGCCTTTATTCATCATGAGTTAATGAAGAGAGGATCATATGAAAAAAGAAAAAGCAAAACCTGGCCCACACTAGGGCACTCTAATGTCTTGGGGTAGGACAGATTCATACTTGGTATAGAAAATGATCAGTGGGCATTGCCCAAAACAAGATTATTTTTGAGAAAATTAATTCCAATTATAGATGGAGAAACTGAGGGAAGGAGTGATATAGTCACTTGGATTGTTAAAACAGATTGCTGGGCTTCCTGCCCAGAGGTTCTGATTCTGTAGATATGCTGTAGGGCTGAATAATTTGCGTTTCTAACAAGTTCCCGGGTGATGCTGCTGCTGGTCTGGGACCATACTTTGTGACTTACTGTGTAGACTACAAAGTACTATTTGAGGAATTGTGAATTCCATTTATAATACTAGCTGTACTGTTAATTATGACTTTATGATTTAAAATACACTGTGTAATCTCTCAAAGCCTAAGTTTCTTATATAGTAAGCAGAGATTACATTTGCTTTTTTTTAAAAAAGGATATAGTAAATGTGAAGTAAACTACAATTAAGGAAGTTTATTATAGCCATTAGCAAGGAAGGTGAGAATTTGAGCTTCTGATTCTTAATAAACCTGAATTTACTGGTTGGTCAAATTTGAGATAATTATCAACATTCTTGCAAATGATTCTAATTTGGTAAAAGATTGAGGTGAGGAATTAAGAATTTAAAACGAAGATTATCAAATAACTGTTTTTGGTTCTAGTAGCAGCCAGTGTTAAGACTTTGGGTAGGAGTTGGGGAAGAATATCCTGTTAATCTTTCTTTTCCTTGTCTTGTTTTTATTGGCTATATAACTGCTGTTTCACATAAAGTACTTTAAAGTACTTATCTCTTTGTTTAAATTCATGTTTTATAGGCAAGGCAGCAAATTTAGAAGAAATGTATCAACACTATTAATAGAGTTAGGATTCCAAATTAAAAAAAAAACTAAAAGATTATATATCAACAAAGCCAATATCTGGAATAGTGCCTTAGATGGATTCAGAAATAAAAACTTTAATCCTTTATATGCAATTGAAGTAGCATATGTTATTGAAAATGATAATTTTGGAAGTGAGCAACCTGGATCAAAGCAAGAATTTCTGAGTCTCTTAATGCAACATCTTGAGAACTCATCATTGTTCGAAGGGTCCTTGTCAAAGAACTTGTCTCTAAATTCTCAAGGTAATTATTTTATTTATTGTCATATATACCAAATATCACATGTATAGAAAAAGAGAGAGAGAGAGCTGGTTAGAATTTATACTTAATACCTGTGCTTTAAATATACAGTTTACTTTATTAATAAACTACTGATAGAATTACAGGAAAGTGGGAAGGGGGAGTGATAGTTTTAAAAAGTTTAAAAAGTAAATTTTGTCATGAAACTTTTTTTTATTTGAGAATATACATTCTTTATAACAGTATTCTCCTTAAAATTAATCTATAATTAAGTGTAACTTTATCTTCACTCTAATTTCATTTTAATAGAGTGGCCAAATGGGGATGATTATTTGAATTCTTGTTTGTCTATTTGGAATTTGCAGTTAACACAGAGTTTTTGTAACATAGTTTCCTGTAACCAATTTTTCGGTGTACTTTTGTTTGCAAGAATTTTGGGGTTTTTTTGCACAGTTATGTCTATGATAGTTTTCTGTCTTTACTATTGGTGAGAACTTAAGGTAATTAAAACAGGCATCTCAAAAAACGGTGGATAATTCTAGGATTCTCTTTTAGGGGCTTATATATCACTTTTTGCTGCAATAGGAAATTTGAAAGAAAGAGAAGACATTTTGTTCCATTTGAATTTCCTACTATATTTTCTGTAAACATCCTCACCATTGCCTAAAGCATCATTTTTACTCTGTATAGTTCGTATAGTCTAATTCTAAACTCCCTTTAAGATTAAATAGAATAAAATAAATAAAAAACTTTACAAATAGCAATGTTAACTCAAGGCAGCTTTGGTATGGTGGAGTATACGTATGTGAATTTAAATCACAAAATCTGAATTCAACGTTGTACACATCTAGTTCTTTACATCCTTAGATTAATTGCTTACTTTCTCTGGATCTCAGTTTCTTTATCTGTAAAATGTGACTGTGAATATGTAGCTTGTAAGGTTATTGTACAGGTATTGTTAATGTTACTTATTAGTAAGTTGCTTTCAACAATTAATTTAAAAATTAAGGAGAAGTTTACTTGATTTTTTTTTTGGCACATCAAAGTTGATAATACATTTTAAACGACAATTTTTAATTCAAGCTCTGACAGCAAGGTACGGCAGCATATACTGTTGGGAGTAAATTTGTGCCTTTGGGAAAGATTATTTAGTGATACAGATCAAGAACCTTAAAAATGTTCCTATCCTTTGACCCACTAATACCACATGTAGGAATCCTAATCAAATAAATATAGACAAGAATATGTAAGTAGATGTTGACTGTAACATTATGTCTCATAAAATTGTAAATATCACTTAGCCAGGATAGACAGTAATGGTGAGATGGTTTGCATTATAGCACATCTCTAAGTTAGTCTAAATGCATTTGTTAACAGTAGATTTGAGTAATTTTAAGTAGTATAATAAAAAGTTTACAATATAATAAGTGGATAAAGCATAAGTCAAAATGTTTGTATATTTATATACACAAAGTGGTACAAATACAGTCATTTGTCACTTAACAGGGATGTGTTCTGAGAAATGTGGCATTAGACAATTTTATCATTGTACAAAGATCATAAAGTGTACTTATGCAAACGTAGTTGGCATAGCGGAGGCTATATGGTATAGCCTATTGGTTCTAAACTACAAACCCGTACAACATGTTACTGTATTGAATATTGTAGGCAGTTGTAACACAATGGTAAGTATATGTGTATCTAAATATAAAAAAGGTAATGCATGACAGTATAACATCACTAGAACCATGAGAGTTTTTCAGCTTCATTATAATCTTAGGGACCACCTTAGTATATTTAGTGCATTCTTGACCAAAACATCCTTATATGGTGCATGACTGTACACCAAAGTGTTTATAGTGGCTGTTATGGTAGTAGGTGTATTGTGTTTTATGTTTTCTACAATAGATTTTTACTTTATATTCAGAAAAATGTCTTTTTTTATATTTTAGGTGAGATCTGTGTTTTCTATGTAATAGTAGCTTCTAAGAATTATGTTTATCTAATGCTTAGATTTTTAGACTAATTTTTAATATATATTAAAAATAATGGTTATCTTATACTAATAGAAATGTATTTGATGTATTTTCATCTGTATTTACAGCTCTGAAAGAGAATCTTTACTATGAAGCTGGCAAAATGGTTGCCATTTCTTTAGTTCATGGTGGTCCTTCACCTGGTTTCTTTTCTAAAACCCTGTTTAACTGTCTTGTTTATGGACCAGAAAATACCCAGCCAATTTTAGATGATGTTTCAGACTTTGATGTGGCACAAATCATAATCAGGGTAAGAAATATACCTGTTTATTAAAATACGCTACATTCTAGGTATCTTTTAATGGCAGTGACTGATCTGCAATAAAATAATAATACCCTCTATGGAGGTGTTAGGGGTTGTAAACATATATTCCTGTTTACCAGTGGAGTTCTGAACCGTTTAAGAGATAGTTATAAAAGTCAGATGGCTAGAGATTAAAGTGCCATGTTTAATGTTGGTAAAACCAGTGGGCTAATGTGATTTTGATCTGTGTTCAACATGGCTTGTGAATACTCCTCCGAAATACATGGATTTGCCTGCCTTGCTAGAGACAATGTAAGGCAGGTTCCATATTGCATGCTAGAAAGCAGATGAAAGTGCAATTCGTTGCAGGCCGGTGGATCTGAAGAGAGGAAGGATTTGGCTTACCAGTTAGAATACTTATCCTTCCTTCTATAGGGAGGTATGAATGATAGGTGGAGAGAAAGACCAGGCTGAATTTCTTCCGAAGGGAAACAAGTGGTAGGGGTCGGGGAGGACTTCATGTGTCCAACTAAAAATAGTTACCATTTATTAAGCACTTACAGTGGGTCCTATACTAAACATGCCACATGTACACTCATTTATAATAATACCCAATAAATGTCATTGCCAACATGTTGTTACTGCTTTAGAAACTGAAACAATGTAAGCCATTTAACTTTTTTTCCTTAATCTTCCTCCTGCTTAAGCATACTGTATCCATTGTCTCCATTAACAGGCAGTATTGTTTAATGATTAAAAGCATAGGCCCTAGCTGGGTGAGGTGGCCTGTGCCTGTAATCCCAGCTACTGAGGGGGCTGAGGCACGAGAATAGCTTGAACCCGGCAGGCGAAGGTTGCAGTGAGCCAAGATCACACCACTGCACTTCAGTGTGGGCAACAGAGGGAAACTCTGTCTCAAAAAAAAAAAAGAAAAAAAAAAAAAAAGCATAGACTCAGAAGTCAGATTTTAGTTTGAATGCCAACTGTTAGAATACTATATGCTATGTCACTATGGGCATGTTAATCTTACTAAACCTCAGTTTCTAAATCACAGAGTAAGCACTATTGAAGTGTGAGTTGCTATGCTGTATTATAACAATTCTGTTTATTTGCCCTAAGACTCTTTATCTTAACATCATATTTTAGATTGATCCTTTAATTCTTTGTTTTTTCCTTTTGTATCCTCTTTACTTAAAAAAAAATGTACTTAAGCTTCGTTGTTTCTACTTCCTATTTTCTATTTATTTCTTATAATCAGGCTTCTGTCCCTACTACCAGTCTCAAGTTAGCAAGTTCATAGTTTATTTCCAGGGATCTAATTATCCATGTCTAAAGGCCTTTTCTAACTTTTCATCTGCTGTGACTTCTGCAATTACCACTTAGAATTTCTCTGCAATATTTTATTTAATGTACTTCCTCCTACTTTTGATGATTCTGTCGTCTTTAATGCTTCTTCTTCTTACCCCTGAAACTTAGCATTTTTCAGTGTTGTCTTAACAGTCCTTATTCTTTATTCTTTGGAGAGCTGCTTCTCTCTCATAATCTTTCTAAAATGATTCAGACCTCTAGTTTTGAGCCCCCAGACTTATAAGGCCTGGGTCTTGTTAGCACATTGAGTCCAACATGTTTAAGATAAAACTAATATTTTTCTCAGAATTTTTTATGTGATTGTTTTTGTTTGTGTTTTGTTTTTGCCTGTTTGCGTTTTCTTTCCAAGAGATGTCTTATTTCCAAGCTGTCCTAGAGAAAGACTTGTTCTCATTTTTCCTTACTCCTCCATTTTCCAGTTACATGTCAAGTCATCTAAGACTGATTTATCATCAACCTTTCTTTCCTATTTCTAGTATGCCTATTTTACCAAACTCAAATTTTCCCTGGGCTTAGACAATTAGACTATTGTTCTAATATAAATCTTCCAGAAATACAGTTTTGACTATATTGCTTTCTTCCCCAGGTCTCCTCAATGGCTTCTCATTGCCTGTTGAACAAAGTTTAAGCTCTTCATTAGGGCACTTAAGACCTTCAGCTATCTTCATGGCTTTCTCTACTCCAGTTTCTGTACTTTTTATCCAGTGTTTGTTCATTTATTTAAAAAAGACTGCATGCTTGAGGGTTTGCAGAGATGAGGCAACATATGCCCAATTATTACTCTTTGACAGGGTGTAAAGGTAGTATTTTGAGCAGAATAGTTATGAAAAACTTACGAGATTTCAGCAGAATTTTGGAATGAATGAGAGGAAGTCATGCAAATCTCTAAGAATGTTTTAAGAAAAAGAAATTGCAAGTAAATTTTCTGTTAATGGATTGATTGCTTTCTATTTTTATCTGTCTCCCTCTGTACCTTTAGAAGCTAACCTATATGAAAGTGGCACATAAATGGCCAAGTATTTCTTTTTTTATGCTGTTCACTAAAATATTCTTGATAAAATTCTGTGCATCTTTTAATTCGCAGCTGATATTCTTTTTCATGAATTATCAGGTCATCTTTCTTGCCTATCTAGTGCTAGGTAACTTTGCTCTCTCTCTCTTTTTTTTTTTTTTTTTTTTTTTTTTTAAGAGATAGGGTCTCAGTCTGTCACTCAGGCTGGAGTATATTGGTGTGTTCATAGCTCACTGAACCTCCAACTCCTGGGTTCAAAATCCTTCTGCCTCAGCTTCCCAAGCAGCTAGGACTACAGTGCATACCACCCATACCAGGCCTTGTTTTGTTGTTGTTGTTGTTGTTTTAAAAGTTCTTTAGAGAAGGGGACTAGCTGTGTTGCCCAGGCTGTTCTTGAACTTCTGACCTCAGGCAAGCCTCCCACCTTAGCCTCCCTAGTAGCTAGTCTTACATAGTGCTATGCAATTTTTCAGTATCAGTTATTTCCTTTTTTGTAGTTTCATGTAGAAAAGTGGCATTATACTCTGGATTTCTTGAAGGCAGAAATACACATATTTGTTGAACTGGATCATCAGACATTTATTCTAGAAAAATAGTTCTTGGTTTACTTTCACTGTACCCGTATGTACTCAGAAATTTGAGTATAAATTAAGTACCATTTGAAATGTGCATGACACTCAAAAGTAAATGGATAAAGTGACCATATTTTCTCCTTCATTACAGATAAATACTACAACAACTGTAGCTGACTTGAAGTCAGTAGTAAATGAATGCTCTAACTACCTTGAGTTTATTGGATGTCTCAGACTTATAACGACATTAAGTGATAAATATATGTTAGTAAAAGACATACTTGTCTACCATGTAATTCAGAGAGTCCAAGAACCCTTCGAAAGGTAAGTTGTTTCTATTATTATATGGTTCTTTTAAATTACATGTTTAAAGTGGTTAATTATTTTGTAATGTGAGATATATTTGGTAATAAATGAGATGTTTATCTCAGAAAAAAATTTTAAATGCTATTTTTAACCAATACTTTAAGCCTTTTTAGGATGATTGCTGTTCTGATTATTTCATAAGCATTGTATACCAGGCACGGTGTCTCATGCCTGTAAATCCCGCACTTTGGGAGGCCAAGGAAGGCAGATCATTTGAGATCAGGGGTTCGAGACCAGCCTGACCAACATGGTGAACCCACATCTCTACTAAAATAAAAAAAATAGCCGGGCATTGTGGCAGATGCCTGTAATCTCAGCTACTTGCGAGGCTGAGGCAGGAGAATTGCTTGAACCTGAGAGGTAGAGGTTGCAGTGAGCTGAGATTACACCACTGCACTCCAGCCTGGGTGACAGAGCAAGACTCCCTCTCAAAAAAAAAAAAAAGTGTAAATGTATGATGCTTTCGTAGGAATAATCACTACTTCAGATTATGATTTTTTTTCTAAAAAATATTATTTTTAAAACTGTTACCACATGAGCCAACCATTCTGTCTCTGTGCATTCATTTAATAACTATTTATTGGGTACCTTTTATCTGCTGGGTAATACATATACTATTCTTTGATTAACAAGATGTATATGATTCTTGTTCTCCTTTAGTTTAGAACACTGGTCTAAATTAGAAAACTTATGTATCTCCTTACACTCTTACAATTTTTTTAAATAATGGAAATATCCATATGAAAGTAGTCTGTAATTACCATCCAGATCTACCACTTATTAACCTGTGCCTGTCTGTTCATGTATATCCTACCCTTGTTATTGACTCCAGTATTATTTTAAACCAGATACCAGATGTCATCCCAAACATGATCAATTCCTTTAAAAAAAAGTAGTATCAGTAATCCATAAATGTAAATATATTTGATGTGTTTAAAATCTTTATAGTTACTTTTATTACTGACGTATGAACGTATATATCTTGGACCAGTATAAGTCTCTTTTTGATGTTGTTGATTCCTTTGATGTGATCCTTAATGGTCTTTGTAAGCTTTTTTTGCTATGTGGTATCACAACGTCTTTCAGACTCATTTTGTACATTTTAGCCTAAGGAACCTTTGTTATTTTTAATGAGAAATGGTAGTTTACAACCACAGTCTGGATGTTAGAGATGCTTAGTTTTGCTAAGTTGGCCATGTATCTAGGCCCTTTCAGTGAACCCAAATTAGAAAATAAAGGATTTTTTAATTTATTTGTTTTGGTTTAATTTTTTTAAAGGTACATTATGAGTGTGTATTGATACTTCTAATTCAGAATCATGCAGATTCTATTGCATGATTTTTACTTAACTTTTTCTTTGTGCTATACTGAGAATTCCAGTTCTTAGAACACTGGAAAATTTGAATATGAAGTAACTATTCGTGTGATTTATTCCACATTTCATTACCAATAATATCAGAATAAACAATACTAAAATTATCAAATTGTTGTGCTTATAAGTCATTGGAATATTTTCTGTGTTGCTATAAATTGGCCATAAATTTCATTTTTATTTTTAGTGATTAATTTTTGTTAAAATTTGATTTTATTTTAAAATTATATAAAATGTTTTGTTTAGTTCCAAAGTCAAACCTATAATAAGAATATATTAAAAGTATATTCAAAGAAGTATAGCTTTCATCCTTACTATGTCCACCATTCAACCCTTTATGAAGTAACCATTTTGACTGTTTTTGGTTTATTCTTTTATTATTTGCTTTTCTTTTTAATGATAACAGGTAAACATATGTGTGTTTTAAGCTCATTTTATGCTGCTATAACAATACCTGAGACTTGGTAATTTATAAAGAAAGGAAATTTATTTCTCATAGTTCTCGAGGCTGGGAAGTCCAAAGGTGTAGTGCCAGCATCTGCTCAGCATCTGGTGAGAGCTGTCTTGCTGTGTCATAGCATTGTGGAAGAGCAAGTGAGCACACAAGACAGAGATGTACCCTGGAAATCAGGCTGAACTCATCCTTTTTATCAGGAGCTCACTCCCACAATAATGGCATTAATCCACTCATGAGGGCAGAGCCCTTGTGACCTAATCACCTCCTAAGGACCCTGTCTCCCAATACTGTTATGCTGGCTATTAAATTTGAACATGAGTTTCTAAGGAGACGTTCAAATCATAACATTCTGCTCCTGGCACTCCAAAACTCATGTCCCTCTCACATAGAAAATCCATTCATTCCACCTCAGTTGCTTTAAAAGTCTTAACTAGTTACAGCATCTACTCAAAAGTCCAAAATCTAGAGTCTCATTTGAATC
>NW_016107419.1:4967778-4994755 GCF_001604975.1 Cebus imitator
GGGAAATTCATCCTGAGACAAATTTTGTCTAGCGGGGAGCTTTTGAAATCAAAAAAAGTACTTCTGTTAATAAATTACAGTGGTGAGGCAGGCATGAGATAGACATTTCTACTCCAAAAGGGAGGAATATGCAAGAAATAAAGGGTAAAGTCCTAAACCCAACAAAGAAAACAACATTACATCTTAAACCTCCAGAATAATCTCTTTTGACTCCATATCATACATCCTGGGCACATTGGGGCAGGATTTGAGCCCCAGTGTCTCAAGCACCCCTACTTCTGTGGCTTTGCTGTGCTCAGTCCATGGTTCATTTCTCTCAGGTTGGAGTCTTATGCCTGCAGCTTTTCCAGGCTGGAGTTGCATGCTGGCAGCCCTACAATTTTTCAGGGGCTGCCCTATTCCTATAGCTCTACTAAGCATTGCTTTTTTTAGTGTGGACGTTGTGTGACAGTCTCAGCTCTGTGGCAGATTTCTGCCTGGGCCCCCAGGTTATCCATGGCATCCTTTGAAATCTGGGTGGAGGTAGCCATGCCCCCACAGTTCTTGCATTCTGTATGCCTGCAAAATTAGCACCCGCATAGACACCACTGAGGCTTGAGTATAAAACACTTAAGATGTTTACTTCTTTTTTATTAATAAAAACTTGTTAGTTTTGAAACTATAAAGCCAAACAATGTAGGCACATAAAATATTCATTTTGTATTAATGTAGTTGCTTGTTATGGATTTGAAAGTATCATATAATGTATAGTATATCCATATGTTCTCTTTTTCCTCACATCTGAAAATATGATTTTCTCATTTGGGGTTCTTTTGTTGTTGTTTTTTGAAAATTATTAGCTGTTTTGAAAAATATGCCAGATAAAATTAAATGGAAATGTTCATTCCCTAATATAATACCAAACACACATGTTTGAATGTTGGCTCATTATTTTTCTTCTCTTAAGTTTTAAGCAGGGTCTGAAAGCCCTTGGTGTTTTGGAGAAAATTCAGGCTTACCCAGAAGCATTTTGTAGTATCCTGTGCCATAAACCTGACAGTCTTTCTGCAAAAATCCTTAGTGATCTTTTTACAGTACACACATTACCTGATGTAAAAGCTTTGGGATTTTGGAACAGTTACTTACAGGCTGTTGAAGGTATGTATGTATTCTATTTTATTTTTAACGATCTCAGAATATTTTGTTTCGGCATATTTGTTGGGGGTTTGTGTGTGTGTGTTTTGCCATTTGTTATTAATATTAAGATGCTAACTCTGTATTTACAAATGAAAGTTATTTCAAAGCAAATTTATATGACTGAGTTAAAAATGATAAGAAAAGGTTACAGAGTAAATTTATGTTTTGCAAACTTTTTTCTGTATGTAAGTTGAGGTGAAAGGCATTCTTTCTAGAAAACTTTAATGTCACACCATAGAACAGTCTTAATCCTAATCATCTATTTCATCATTTTCAATTTGAGTTAAAATAAATTATTCTTCATCCATTGGTTAGGGCTATAACAATGATTATCATTGAGCATTACCAGTGTAAACTCATTCTGCTTAATAAAGTTGAAAAGAATTTAACTTAATAGTTGAAATTTTGTTTAGCTAGATTTTTGTTTTCTTACCAATTTAGTTTTTTGTCTGTATTTATTGAACTAGTGTATCAAATAGTAATGACCTAGAAGTGGTCAAATGTACAATAAGTAATTGTATTAGTCCTTGTACTTTGAGATTCATTTATTGAGTGTACTGTTTGCCTGTTACTACACCTGACTTTGTGATTTAGTTTCCCAAAACAAATGTGGGGTCTGTGCCTTTCAGTATTCCAAGTCTATTTGGAGAAGAATCTATGATGATAGCAATATGTAACATGGATTTATTTTTCTTTCTTTTTCTCTTTTATTGGTAAACTTTTTCAGATGGCAAATCTACAACAACAATGGAAGACATTCTGATTTTTGCAACTGGTTGCAGTTCCATTCCTCCAGCTGGATTTAAACCCACTCCTTCAATTGAGTGCCTGCATATGGATTTTCCTGTTGGAAACAAGTGTAGTAACTGTTTAGCAATTCCAATTACCAATACATATAAAGAGTTTCAAGAAAATATGGACTTCGCCATAAGAAACACTCTAAGACTAGAAAAGGAAAAAAATTCTCATTACATTGGACATTAAAATGTTTCCTTGAACAAAAAGAAGCTTCTTTAAAAGCTGCTATTATTGGTGACTCTCTCTTGTTTCACGAACCTTTTCATCATCACTTTGAACAAACTAGTTAGCTTCTTGGCCTATTAAATTTTATGATATGAACATAAAGGAATTTTATGGCCATTTAGGCTAAAAAAATTTTTTTTGTTAAAGCATACTGGTCAAAATGGGTGACAGTTTCTCATTTTCTTGATATACATACTTCATAAACCTCATTGTAAATACTCTCAAAATGGTTGTATGGATTTTATTTAGATATGGTAGCATGGCATATAAAAGTAAAAACTTTTTTACTCACTATTTTTGTAAATTAGGGTTACATATAGAATGCCACCATTTTTCCAGATTTATTCAATTTTCAAATTATCCCCCATTTTATTTTAAAGCATTAAGTAGAAAAGTTAACTGGTTAAATTTTGTTATATAAATGAGAGATATATATTCTGGGGTTTGTTTTACTATGCATGCTTTTCTAGGATGACACCAAATTAGTTGTTTAAAATTTATTAGATTACTGATTTATATTAAGATGACCCACACTGCAGTTAGATTATGCCTAGTGGGGAGTATTATATGAAAAACAGAATTAAGCTGGGCACAGTGGTATGTGCCTGTAATCCTAGTTACAAGGGAGGCTGTGGTGGGAGAATCGAGCAGTGTTCAGCCAGACTGGGCCATATAGCGAGACTCCATCTAAAAAAAAAAAAAAAAAAAAACCGCAGAATTGCACAAATTTTCTGGAATCTGTGGACATTCCATGAGTTTGAACACTTTTGGGATTGATAACTTATAGTTGAAAATACCTAAGAAAGTGTGTCTCCTTTAAAAGCCTTGGCTTTAATAGTGGGAAATTTTTGTTGTTGTTGTTGTTGTTTTTCTCTATCTTATGTTTGGTATTCTGTATGTTGGATCCATAATCATTTTAGGTATTTAAATGATCTCTGTGGATTGGTAAGTTTGGCCATTTGACCATTATTTATTATCAGGATGATTGTATGCTAAGGTAAGTTGGCACCATGGCATTATACTGTTAACTTCATTGTTCTTGAATGATATCTGTTATATAAGCAATGTATAAATAAAGTAAAAAGGACAAAATGAAAAACCCATTCTAATGTCACCACTGAAAGATCTAAGTCCTGTGTTTCTGTGTATCCTTCTATAAACTCTTTACTTATGTTTCCTTTATTTTTTAACTTTAATAATGGTACTAAAAGACAAAGAATACCTAAAAGTAACAAATTACCTACTAACAATGTGAAGATATATATTCCCATAGTCATATCCCCATATTTATACTCCCACAAAAGAAAAAATTGGAAAAAAAAAGTCTGATGTCTTTAATCCATTATCAAATATTAATGAAGTAATGGCTCAGTTTCCACAAAAGTAAATCATTATGAAAGGTAAATCATTATGGGAAGTAGAATGTTTTAATTAACCACATTTTTCTTAATATGCAAAGCAGGTGTCAGCTGTTGTCATATTCTCACCCTTAAATATTAAATTATCGATATCTTTTAAGAAAAATAAGAGATTTGATAGAGATAATACATCTCCTATTACCAAAGGAAAATTAAATAATCCTAGTGTACTTTTCTTGTTCCGTCATGTCTTTTTCAATCTATACACTAACATAACTAGCAAATTAAAGTATTACTTTAACTGGAAATATTTAAGAACATTAAACAAGGCATTTCTTTGTCTTTGGTTGAATTCTTTTGGATTATCAATAGTAATTGAAGGATCAATTATCAAAGAGTTTGAATAGCTAATATAAACCTCAAACTCACCATACAGTTTTTATTCAAAATATATTGATAAGAAAGATATTTTGTTATCTATCTAGTTTTTATAACACTTAAAAATCAACACAAACCAAAAAACCTAGTTAAAGCTATTTTCTGGTTTGTGGTTTTAATTACTTTCCCCTAGGGTAGAAATTAAAACTCGTAAGTCACACATACATACTTCGTTGGGGTGGGGTGGCAGGTGGAGAGGCAGTGTACTTAGCTACAATTAAAAACAGTATTTCAATTCCTCATTTATTTTATATGTAGACAGGGCCTTCACGATAAGATGGTGTAAATAATATAGGATTCTTGGTGTTTAAAAGTGAAGCATAAATATTTATTTTGTAAAATGTTTTCTAGTTTGAAGGTTGTTCCATTATTATGATTTTTAGATTAATCTGTATGGTCAAGGAACATCAGAGAAACCTGTAGGTTATTTATTTTTTGCAGTGTCATTTTGTCATATGGTTGGTATTATAATTGTTCCCTTCTTATTCATTTTATAACCAGTGCGTGATTCTTACTGACATTAAATTTTAAAAAAGAATTATGCTATAAATCTTTATAAATATGTATATATATATTTCTTAAATATTTCAATTGCCTAAACATTGTATGTTCTAAGACTGTTTTCTCTTGCTGTCAATGTTGAAGAAAACTATAAATTGACCTGTAATGCATCTACTGTTAATGGTGAGTTACTTTGATATTCATTGTTTTTAAACAGTTTCCAATATGGAAACTTTTAGACCTTTTATACGGTTCTCTACTATTCAAGATAAAGATTCTATAAAATATATCACCAGAAACTTAGAATTTTATGCTTTGTAGTATTTAGTTTCTATAATTTGAGGGAGTTACTTCTTTTGTTTGGGTTAAGTAAGAAGCCTTCATTTGATTACCAGCATGAGAATTTACCTTGGTTTGTATTTTATGCATTTGTAAATTTTTTTCCCTAATTATATGGAAGCTATTTTGTATTCACTGCTAAATACTAAGTGAAGGGGAGTATATAATAGGTAAGTGTTTTTCAGTGACTGTGCCTTTAGCACCCAGTCATTATAAGAAAATGATCAGAACAAAATCATTATATTATAAGCATGTAATTATTTTATATAGTGATTATCATGTACTGCACTGTTACTTTTACAATAAGCTATTAAACTAGTTTTTATGGGTCAAGTAATGCAATACACTTTCATGCTTCAAGTAAGGCAATGCAAAACGTAACACATTTAATGATTAATTACTTGAATGTAGGTTGTCTGTCGTTTAGGAAAATTTGGATTGCCTTGAAGAGATTCAGTTTTCATGTTCTGATTTTGACCATTTTCTTTTCTAATTTCTAAACATATCCCAATACCTACACTGTACCTACAGTATGCCAGGTATGCTGGGTGATAGTTTATATATCAGCGTGTTTTCTCCCCTTTTTAAAGACTGCCAGATTAACCAAAAAGCATGAGATTTATAACAAAGTTTTCTAAATAAATAAACGTGTTTATGCCACTAAAGATAAACTGCCTGTATAAACTAAGTTATTTGTTGGGATTTAACAAGATTAAGATTTTGACGAAACTGAAAGATACAAGATTCCTTTACTCCACATTTGAGAGATCTTGTTAGCAAACAGTTACCTATAGAACACCCAGGAACCTATAGAAATGAGGGAATTTGTGTTAAAACTATCCCCTAATGTAAAATAGCTTGCCAGAATAAATTATTTAAGCTGAAAATCTGGAGTCAGATAAATGGCTATAATAAATTAGGTTAATGAACAATCTGTAGCTATAGATTATTTTCAGTCTTTCTGATTCTAATAAAACAAAAATACCTTACCCAGTCTTGGCCTTACAAGGGCTATTTGTCTACGGTTACTGTTCTTCTGTGGGGTATATTTTTCTGTAAATTTACTGCCCACACTCTATGCACTAGGTCAGGAGTTTTTATCATTTCATATGCATGTAGTATACATCAATTTTAAAATTGTCTTAGTGGTTTTAATATGACTTATAGTCTTGGGAGGGAATCTGTGATGGAACTGAAGTGGTTCAATGATGGATTTGCATTTGAAACTGGAAGTACCCAAATGAGCTAAATTGGGTTCTCAGATACTTTATATTTCATGGAGACTATATAATGCAGTAGAACTTTTCCATAGAGCAGAAATTAATTTCTGTTTAGTTGGAACACACCTAGATCATTGATTCCTTCAAAATATTAGTAACAGTACTGGAGAAACACAAGTATTCCAGTTCATTTCTTAATGAATATGCCGGTTATAAAAATGAGAGATTACATAATTATTTTTTTAGACAGAATCTTGCTCTGTCACCCAGGCTGGAGTGCAGTGTTGCAATCTCAGCTCACTGCAACCTCCAGCTCCCGGGCTTAAGGAGTTGCCAGTAGCTGGGATTACAGGAGCCTGCCACCATGCTCGGCTAATTTTCCATGCTGGTCTTGAACCCCTGACCTCAGGTGATCTGCCTGCCTCCACCTCCCAAAGTGCTGGTATTACAGGTGTGAGCCACCGCACCTGGCAGAGATTATGTAATTCTTAAAGACTGTAGGTTCAATGCTAGGACGTTTCCTAATAGCGTTAAAAATAAGATAACCTATTTTAAATGACACAAAAATAAAAGTTTTTATTAATGAAAAAAGCTAATGTTTTACACTATAAAACAAACAATCTTTTATATAATCGTTAGGCTAACTTCATTTATGTAATTTTGAAAAGCTTTTGAGGCAGTCTGATTTCATTTCAGAATTTGGCACAACTTTATAATGAAGTGTCCATCAATGAACTATTGAAACCATATGGGAAATGAGCTGTCATTGTGTATCCTTTTTTATCATGCAGTAAAATGTATGGATTAAGTTAGAAATCATCTATCCCATACATTTTGCCATCACGTGGCTTCAAGTGTACATTAAGCTGCCAGCACAAGACCAGCCAGGACAACATGGTGAAACCCCATCTGTACAGAAAATGAAAAATTTGGCCGGGCATGGTGGCCCCTGCCTGTAGTCCCAACTACTGGGGAGGCTGATGTGGAAGGCTACCTTGGGAGGATCTTCTCAGTTAGGAAGGTCGAGGCTACAGTGAGCCGAGATTCTGCCACAGCACTTAAGCCTGAGTGACAGAATGATACACTGTCTCAAAACAACAAAAAACCAGCACATTAGCCTGGCCTGATGATGTGCCCCTGCAGTCCCTGGCTACTTGGGAGGCTGAAGCAGGAGGATCGTTTGAGCCTCGGAATTTGAGGCTGCAGTGAGTCTTGATTGCACATTCCAGCCTTGGCAACACACCCCACTACTGCCTGATTTCCCTCCCACGGCAATGTTTTGTGATTTAGCAATTACTACAAGGAAAGAGGAAAAATGCTAATTGCTCATTTTGTACTTCCCTGCACCCCGTGTCCATGCCAGCAGAACGCCACCATAAAGCTATGCCATTTTGTTTTAAGAGATGCGATTGAGAAATATGCCAGATTAGAGTAATGCTCCGTTTCTCCGGAAAAAGCAAAGGGAAGACTCCTGCTGCACTGAGAAACGAGAGCTAACGTTGACGTGTTGCCTGTGTTTCAGGAGTTTCATTTACTTCAGTCCTGTGGTCTTCATCTCCTAGAGTATTGTCACTCCTTAAGTGCTCAGAGCTCAATTTAATGTAGCTACCATTTGAGAAAGTGTGGCTTGATTTGATAGGATAAAAATTCTTAGTATTCTGCTAATATTAGGGCTACCGAGGCATTAACCTGCACTGGGTCTGCCAGTTCTACCGAGAGCGAGGGTCTTCCTGGAGGAGGTGGGGTCTGGCCCTCAGGCCCCGCCTTTGGCCCCGCCTCTCCGAGCTTTGCTTCCGGGTCGGTAAGGGCAGCCACGTCATCCCCCGGCTCCGCAAGCTTGCCGGGCAGTCGCTCCTGGGAGCCAAGATGGCGGCGGCGGCGGCGGCCTCAGCGAGTATTCGGGAAAGGCAGACAGGTACTGAATTATTCTCTTCCCCTTGAAGCTTCGTGACTGCCACGACGACATCCTTTTCTGCTTGTCGCCCTCACTCGGTCGTGGTGCGTGCAGCTCAGAGACCGATCTCTCAGAGTTTAATCCAGTCCCTAGAACATCAAGAGCTCCTCCCCTTCGAGTTTCTGGGGAGAAGATGCCATTAGTTTGAGGACTCGGTTCCTCCTGTGGTGCAGGAAAAGGAGCTTCAGCGGTGTGCGGTGGATACGGCCCGGGTTTTGTCTTTTTCCTGGTGGGCATCCGAAGGCCGTCACAAGATCTAGCAGCTGATACCTTCTTACCTATGTTGCCACCTATAAGGTCTCCGCGTTGGTTTCTGTGCGTGGTTCAGTTCTGGTTTTGATTTTTGAGAGAACTCCCATTTTCTGGCACTTCCACCACAATTACAGATTTTAGGTATTTTCACAGCGGCTTGCTTTGCGCCACTTTACTTCGGAACAATCTTTTGAGGGTACTGCAGAAAAATGCCTGGTGATAAAGATTTCCTCCTTCAGCTTGCTGGAAGGAATTGAAGAATGGCAAAACAAATTAATAGCTTTCTCATTTTAATTGTTTGACAGATTATTGTTTCAAAATAATTTGTCTTCAATAGAGCGTGTTTATATAGCTTCCATTTAGGTAGAGAAATATAAAAAAGAACATACTGTCTTGAGTTTGAGAGGGGTTTCCATCTTAGAAATTAGTTTTGCCTTGTTTGAAAACTCATGACAACTTGGTTTATACCTGTTAGCTACAAACTAAAGGTTTATGCTTGTTAATTAATTGTCTTGAAAGTTTTCAAGCCATTTATTGAGGACCTGATAGAAATAAGGCATCAAGAATATGCATACTTGGAATTCTGTTTCCTGAAACTATGCTCTTTTGGATATAAATATGAATAGGAAAATAACTATAATTCATATGACGTACAGAAAGGATTTGGGCTGTACCTGATTCCTTCCTTTGGCATTTACAGAAAAAATGATAGACTTCAACCTAGTAATGACACAAAGAATATTGAGTTACTTTCTGCTTTTCCCAGTAAATAATTCAGTATAACCTATCCGGTGAAGTCAGGCATAACTAAATATAGGGAAATTCAAATAAGATTTGGGGAATACCTGCCATTCACTTTATCTGTGTAAGCAAATAGAAGCTCCATTTGTCTTAATACTGTGGTTCTGATGACTATACTACATATTAAAATAACGTGTCAGTGAAATTGTACTAATATAAGGGAGTTTTTTGAAAAATAAATTTGCATGGCTGTAAACGTATGCAGAAACTTTGTAGATCATTAAAATCTAATAGTTTGTATTTCTGCAGAAATAAACATAAGATTTTACAGAATAATTAGATAAATTGTGCTAGATCTGTTTGTTTTTAATCAAATTTTTACTGTCATTGAATTCTGTCTCATTTTCAGAGGAAGGTAAATCCTTGTATATGTATTATAATGCAGAATTAACTATTTTCCTCATGCACATTGAGAATGTTTTGGGAAGTAACTCAATCCTCAAATATTCTAGGTACCAGAATATTTGGGTGGATGAGATAATAGTTGGTATTTATTGAGCATTTACTATTTTTAGGCATTGTTTTAGGTGATTATGTATTATTATCTCCATTTTACAGGTGAGGAAAGTATGATAGAGGTAAACTAACATGCCTGTTTCTTGCTTTGACTGCCTGAAGAATCTTTATTGATCTTTTGAAGGTCATCCCACAAGCCATCTCCTTTCTTTCTGGTTCACTGCCTTCTCTATCCATACCTTCAGTTCAACAGGCAGAAACAGTTGTTTCCTGCTTTGTGTTGCCGTTGTTCTTCATTAAATGCCTCCTCATTATAGGTTCTTGCTCACCTTCTCTGCCCCCGCCCCCCCCAACTCGCCACCCATTGCAAGGTCCCAGTAGTGTTAGCATCTAGCTCCTTAGCTTTCAGTATTATCTGTATGTTGGTGATTCCCAAGTTTATATCCCTAGTCTGACCCTCCCATCTGATCTCAGTCTATTCCATATCAGTCAATGGCAATTCCATCCTTACAGTTGTTCAGGTCAAAAACCTTGACGTTTTCTTGACTTGTCTCTTTCATATAGCTCATGTCAGATCTTCAGTAAATCTTGTCAGTTCTACTCTGAAAATATATCCAGGAACTAACTGTTGTCATTGTTATCCCTGGGTCCTATCCACTGTGAATTTCTGCAGTAACCTATTTGGTCTTCTTGCTTTCCAATCCTGTTTTCCTTAATTATTTTCCACAAACTGATCATGCCATATGTTTGCTCAAAATCTTCTGTCATCTTCCCATTTCAACCATGATAAAAACCAAAGTGGTCTTACAGCCTTCTTCAAGGCCTTCTACAATCTGGTTCTCATATAGCTTTTGGACCTCACTCCTTATTACCTTTCCCTTTCCTTGAACCCACTAGGAATGTTCCCACCTTCAAGCCTTTGTATTTGTTTCTTCTTTCTGAAATACTGCTTCAGAGAGAATCTCCATGGCTTGCTCCCTCACTTCCTTTAGCTCTTTACTCAAATGTTACCTTCTCAGGAGGCCTTCCTTGATTACCCTGTTTAAAATTACACCCCAACTCCATCTTCCCCTTTCCCAATCTTACCTTCTTCATAGTACTTAACGATCATCTACATACCGTATGTTTTACTTTTTTTTTCTTTATTCCCCAGTTAGAATAAAAACTACTTGAGAAGGGGTAATTTTATTCACGTTTTGTTCAGTTGCTAGATCCCCAATAACTACAGTGCCTATGGTGAGCAATCACTAAACATGTTGAATGAATGGAATAGTAAGCGTAGTTGACAGTATTTGTTCAGTGCATGAGTGAAGAAAACATTCCAGGTAAAAGTGAAACTACATTAACCAAGTCTAGGAATATGGATACAGGTTGAGTATCCCTTATCCAAAATGCTTAGGATTTTGCATTATTCCAATCCAAGCACCAGCTTAAAAATATTTGATTTTGGAGCATTTCAGGTTAGAGATATTAGGGGTTGGGATGCTCAACCTGTAGTATGTTTAGAGCCAAGAAGGCAAATGGTTTGACATTTCAGTTAAAAGTCATGGTTTAAGCCTTGGATAGTTAAACTCTGATAAAAGTAAAATCACATTCTTGTAAACCCTGAACCCAGGCAGTGCACTTCGTTAACAAATGAACTGCATCAAAATACGATTTAAGAAGTTAGCCAAGGTTCAAAGTTGGAGAAAATCTCAGATTGGACTCAGAAGGTGAAGGTAGGATTATCTTGTTTGCTGCTACTGGCCTCTTTCAGTTAGCTAAGGCCTAACTGCAGTATGCAGAACATCTGAGGCTCACATGGCAGCCCAGGCTTTCATTCTTCCAAGTTATCAGGCATCAAGAGTGTGAACAGCTGTTCCTAGAAACAGGGTTTCCTCCCTCTTGGGCATCAGTACTAGGGTGGTGTTTCTTTATTGCCTGGAGGTGGGAGGAAGAGCTCTGCAAATGCACAATTGGAAAGTTAATCCTGGAACCCCTTCCATGCCTCCTATGTTATTTCAGTTTTAAGTATTAAACTTTTTTTTTGTTTAGATTATATTAAATATATTTGATGTTGTAATATAAATAAATAAAATACATTTTATTTAATATAACACCTGTGGACCTCTGAAGTAGGTATTAATTACTGGTAATGTATATTATTGGCTGGATGTTAGTTAACAACATTTTACCAAAAATTATGCCTATAGGTGTATGGTAAACACACCTGATAGCAATAACTTAAGCATGCCCTGAGACTGACCCTGTATTGCATACACACCTGGATATGTGTTCCAAGCTAGGGAATCAGAGAATAGCCCACCTGGAGATTCATTCCTTGTCTATGAGGAACATCTGAGCCCCCAGCCCATCCAGTGAAACATAGGCAATGCAGTGAATCAAGGCCCTGACTTTTGGGTTGAATGAAGGTTGCCAGGTGGAGGTTGTTATGGAACTGTTAAGTGAAAATGCTGTATAAACCACATTTTTGCCATATAAACCGCTTTTTGCACGCGACTGTGGTTCTCCAGCCCAGCACATCGCTACTGAGCATACACTTCTCCTTTCCAGCCCACTAACACTGGACTCTCTCTCCTATGTGTTGCCCCCAGTAAAATCCCATGTCTCCTTTCCTGGCTCCGGGTCTCTTAGGCCTCTCAAACATGGTAACATCCCTCTTGGAGACAATAGGGGTTCAGCACAACATTATGTACACACCCATAAGTATGCAAATGTATCACTAAAGTACAATCTCTTCAGTGATAGTGGTTTTAACAGCATTAGACCTACCTTAGCAAACAAGCATTTAATAGAAGTTTTTCTTGTGAGTGAATAATTAGGCTATAAGTTGATACTCGGGATTTTAGTATTATATAGTTCTCTCGTAGGAGTTTGGAGTATAGGTTATTCTATATTACTTAAAGCCTGATGCAAATGTTTTTAATAACCAAGTGGATTTTAAGACTCCCAATTTTATAAAAATTAAGAGAGTATAACTGTTGAATATTTGGCCATCTCGGTTTCACAAAGAAGTATATTAAGGGATTTTCATTTTCTGTAACACTGTTACAGATGAGCAATAAAAACCACAAAATACTATAATAGCATAACTGTGATTTTTGATGTTGTGTATTTGCTTAGCTGGAGTTATCAGTTATCTACTATATGGGAAAGTCTGTTTTATAAGGGACAGAATTTTAAGCAACTTTTCAGTGAATCTGACAGGATAAATTGGTTGTAAAATATGCTCTTACATGACTATAGACAAATCTGCTGTATGAAGGTTTTGTATATGAACCAGTTGAATATGCCATGGATAATTTTGTTTTTAGAAAGACTGATTCTTCTCACTGGACCCCTCCAACTGAAAAAAAAAAGGATTGACCCTGATCTATGCTTTCAGCCTGACAATAAACAGACAATAGCCTCAATATATTGCGGCTATTGCAGTTTCTTCCTGAACATTTCCCACAATTTCATTGGGGACAGATACTTACTGTATTTTGGGAAATCTCCCAAATACATGCCAGTTAGCATGATGGAATAGTCTTGCAGGATCTGACCCCTAGTTCTACATACAGTCATTTGGTTAATCAATTTTACTAGAGTTGATTAATGTATTTTATTTTGGAGTAGTAAATAATAAATGATGGAGGGAAAATAAAATCCTAAAAAACAGTGACAATATTTGATAAAACTTTTTATTTTCAGTGGCTTTGAAGCGTATGTTGAATTTCAATGTGCCTCATGTTAAAAACAGCACAGGAGAACCAGTATGGAAGGTAAGAATTTATCTTAATGGGAACTGATTTCTGTTTTTCTCAGCCCTCACTGGTGGTAATTAAAGGGAAATTATTGTAATATGGAAGAAGTAACACCTATTATGAATGTTTTCTTTTTATTTAACATGATGTCTTAATATGAATCTTTTTGACAAACATTCTGTGGAGTGAGACTGGTGATAAAATAGTGATTTTCATCTAGGGAGTCCAGTTGATCTCTTGGGTACTATCTCACTGATAGGTCTTTACCCTGGTTGATGTTTTGTTCCTTAGCTTTTCAATTCCAGACTTTGGATTTTATAAGCTTACTTGGGGTTAGTCAGATTCAGAGGGCCTGGATTATTATTATTATAAAAATCTCATGAGAGTATGATCTGTAAACTGTAATACCAGTTTATTTATGAGATATAAAACTGTTAATTGAACCAGAAAGCAATCTACAATCTTTACCTCTGAGAACTACTGGAGAGCCTTTAAAAATTCCTATCGTTAGCCTTCTTCATTTTAAACTTTATGCAGATTCCATCTCTTTCTTCAGATATTATGATACAGTTGATTAGGTTTAAACTTACTGGTTCACAGTTACTTTATATTTCTCTCGCTAAAAATTAAGAACAAATCAACTTGTTTAGAAGTTAGGGTGTTTTGAAAACTCTATTCAGTCTTAGTCCTTTGGGTTAACTCTAAAAGTAGTTAAGTTGTCTGTGTTGAATTCATAGTTTAAGCTCCAGAGTGTCCCCTGGTTTTCTCCTTTCTGTTCTTTTGTGAGCATCTTCCTGTTGCCTTTTATGTAAACTATACTTGTTTGTTTCTAAGGCCAACATTGGGATTTGATTGAAATAGTTTGAGAATTTCCTGGGTACAAATTTTTGTCAAATACTTTTCCTACCCATAGCTTTTTATATCATAAGATTAATAATACACATGTATTGAGATTAAAAGAGGGAAGATTTTTGAAAGATGCAACATCAACCTTTTATAACTAAAAATTAGATTTTTAGCCTCTCTAAAGGAAAGCCTGGCATTCAAGAAAAACATGTTTTCATAACAGCATATTTAATTCTCTCATCAGCAATTTCTTACTCCATAAAGAATTAATGAAGGTAGTTCTGAAAAACACCAGTTGAGCATCTCTTTTACTTGCCTTAACTGTGAAACTAATTTTGAATTTAAAAGCCTAGTTGGAGTTCTTACCGTTCCTCAAAGCTGTCTGTTTTAATACTTTGAGAAAGTGAGGAAGTATATTTGATAGAATAAGACTATCAAATACTCTTTAGGGGCTTAATTTTTTTTTTTTTTTTAAATGAGATGAAACCTCGCTCTGTCTCCAGGCTGGAGTGCAATGGCATGGTCTCAGCTCACTGCAACTTCTGCCTCCTAGGTTCAAGTGATTCTCCTGCCTCAGCCTCCCGAATAGCTGGAACTACAAGCGCCCAATCACACCCAGCTAATTTTTGTATTTTTTAGTGAGATGGGGTTTCATCATGTTGGCCAGGATGGTCTCAATTTCTTGACCTTGTGGATCCACCCAACTTGGTTTCCCAAAGTGCTTGGATTATAGGCGTGAGCCACCATGCCTGGCCAGAGACTTAATTTTTTTAAATGAGTATCTTTTGAACCTGAGATGCTTAAATTACAAAATTTTTTATTATAGTCATGGAACTTGTTACATATTAGTTTTGAAAGTGGCTAACTTTTACATCTCTGTTTTTAGGAAAGATATATGTGAACTGGAAAAAAAAGTAAGGGTGTGAATGTGAATTTGCTTTCAGTTCAAAGTTGTTTATTATAGCTTAAGATAAGGATTTTATAGTCTCTATTTTTTTAACCTAGATAAAGAATTTTATAAGAAGAAATTTATGTATTTATTTGTTTATTTTATCCTGAGTAGTAATGCTTTAAGAATGTATTACTGCCTGGATGGACATTTGGGTGAATAATGATGGAAAATATTAAACTGAGGCAAGGATAATATTTCTGTATATATGCTTTATTAAAATAAAAATTACTTCGACATTGTCTTAATATGGGTTCACTATTAGTCACTGATAATGATGACACATGGTTTTTTAATAGGTACTCATTTATGACAGATTTGGCCAAGATATAATCTCTCCTCTGCTATCTGTGAAGGAGCTAAGAGACATGGGAATCACTCTGCATCTGTGAGTTTTTACATATTTCTAATAGTGGCATTCATTTTCAAATAACATTATTAAAGATTTCTTTGGCCACCCTGAAATCAAATTATTAAAGAACATTTATAGAGAAAAATAGTGTGAGGTTACAGTGTTTATATAGTGTTGAACATTTTTCCTCATATTTTCTTTTATTCAGTTCCTTATTTCTGAGATTTAAAAAGTATCCTCAAATTTAAATTTCAGAATTTAAATTTTCTCCCTTGGGTCTTTTCCTACAGACTTGGTTTACCTTGTGTGTAAAAGAATAGAACTGGTAGTCTTAAGGCCTCTTCCAGCTCTAAAAGTGTTTTGTCCCTTTAATTTAAATACACAGATTCTTCTTGACCTATAATGGGGTTACATACCTATCAACCCATCATAAGTTGAAAATTTTGTAAGTCAAAAAATGCATTTAATACACCTAACTTACCAAACATCATAGCTTAGCCTCACCTACCTTCAGCATGCTCTGAACACTTGAATTAGCCTACAGTTGGACAAAGTCATTTAACACAGAGCCTCTTTTATAATAAACAGTTGAGCATCTCATGTAATTTATTGACTACAATGCTGAGAGTTGAAAACAGAATGTTTGCATAGGTGCTTGAGGTATGATTTCTACTGAATATATACTGCTTTTACACCATCATAAAGTCAAAAAATCCTAAATTGAACCATTATAAGTCAGGGACTGTCTATACTTTTTTTTAAAAAAGGAATATCTAATTAATCATTCATATGAAAAATTTAAGTGACTATGAAGTAATGACTGTTAATCACCAGAGGAGGCTATCTATGTTGTCCTAACTGTTAAGTTTATTTGATTATATTGCTTCTGATATGTTTAACAAAAATCAAATTGCCATACTTTATGGACTTGCCTATTAGAACATTTGAAGAAGAGGCCAGGCGCGGTGGCTCATACCTGTAATCCCAGCACTTTTGGAGGCCGGGGTGTGTGGATCACTTGAGGTCAGGAGTTTGAGACCAGCCTAGTCAACATGGTGAAACCCTGTGTCTACTAAAAATTAGCCAGGCATGGTGGCGTACCCACCTATAATCCCAGCTACTTGGGAGGCTAAGGCAGGTAAACTGCTTGAACCCAGGAGGCAGAGGTTGTAGTGAGCCGAGATTGTGACACTACACTCCAGCCTTGGCAACAGAGCCAGATTCTGTCTCAAAAAAAAGAACATTTGGAGAAGGACTGTGTTCATGGATGGATACTAATACCTCTGTATTCTAAAAGAATCCAATTTTATGGTGTTCTCACCTATTTGCCTTTTGTTCTATTTATGATGTTATAACGAATTTTTATGATATTATCATATATTGAATTGAAATGTACTCTTATTGGGAATATGGTTTTAGATTTTCAGTAAGTAGCTTACCAGAACCTGGTTTGATGAACTCAAATTCTTCAGTTGTATAATTAGTGTTTATTAAAATAAGTAGACTATTGTGTCAATTCCAAATGTCCTTTTTTATATTTCTGAAATTAGGACCTGTCTTATCACTGATAATATGTCATAACTGGCAATGTTTTTATTTCTCAGTAGTAATTAAATATATTTTAAAATTATTACCACCTTGGGTTTCATGAAATATGATATTTGATGAGTTTCTCCTTTCATTTTTGTGTCAGACTGAAATACGCAGATTTGCTTTGATAATGTGTTAATTCTTATGGACTGAAGTAAAGTTTAATTTGATGCCATCCTTGGAAATTGTAGTTTATTAATAAGCATTGGGTGCCATTGTCCCTATAACAAGTGTTTAACTTTTTAATTTACTAATGGAGAGAGTAGAGTTTAGAAGGCTTAAGTGAATGCCTCACCTTTGTACAACCAGTTAATAACAGAGCCATGGACACATTGCTTGACCTCTAATTCTGTGCTGTTTGTCTACTGAACTGTAGTGGCTCAGTAACAGTAACTAACAGAAGTGAGGCCTAACTCAGTACTTCATTAAGGGGTGACAGAATAGTCTACCAGTTTGAGAGTCTAGTAATCTCTGCCTAACTTGCTACTTTGCCACCAGAGCATGGAAATATTACACAGTTACCATGGTGTGCTCTTGTGTACTTTGCCTCCAACCATTCTTCTCTATTTGCTGGAGAATACTGTATCATTACTTTATACTCTGCAAGCTGAGGCTAATTTGTAGGAAACAGTAATTTCAAGTTTCCAGAATATGAAATGGTGGTTGTAGCCCTTTAGGTAGTTGGACAAGCAGTGTAAAAAAGAAACAACCTATTGCAGCCATCACATTATCCTTCTTGGTGTCAGTGGCAGCAGTTATTAAATATAGGCCCACTGGCAGCATGTACCTCTTTCCTTTCTCTCCTTGATTATAGAGGAATGACTAGAGAGAGGTGAATATTCCTCATGTAAGCGTGGTTTGATGTTGGGTTATTTGCATGGAAATTGTTCCTAAATTGTAAAAGGAGAAAACCGTCAAGTAACTTAATCTGTAAGATGCTTACATTCTCTTTCGAAATAATAAATAGGCAATAATAGATTGTCTTTAAGTTTTAAGGAGACATTTATATACCTTTTATTTTAAAAATATATTTGATTTCATGTTTAGTTAAAATTTTTTTATAAATGCTGAAAAATTGCTTCTAAAATTTTTTTCATTGCATCCCCCAGCTTTCTAATTTTCCCCTCAGAGAGACACACCTTCCTCACACTCACTCTTCCCTTCTGACCACCACCATATTTCTGTGAAAAGTGGGAATAGGGTTGATTTTGAATATGTTTTAGTTCTCATTCAAGGAGAATGTTGGTAGAAAGGATTGTCTGACCATAAGTGATACTAAAAGTGTGAGCAGAATAGAACAAATGAAGACTAACAAGAAATTAGGGTCTTATTAATACTAATAAATAATATCAACACTGACATGGGAGAAAGCTAGGTTAACTCACTGATTAATTGCAACAAGAACTTTTTGAACACTCGTTACTGTCCTTAAGCTAGTGAACTCCTATTTTGAGAAATATTGGAAATATTGTTTTAAACTATATTTTTAGATAAGTGACTGAGAAAAAATAAGTTTTAATTCCTTATGTCTTCTAGGCTTTTGCACTCTGATCGAGATCCTATTCCAGATGTTCCTGCAGTATACTTTGTAATGCCAACTGAAGAAAATATTGATAGAATGTGCCAGGTAATATGGGTTCTTACTTTCTGGACTCCTGAATTTTGAAACAGATTTAAAAAAAAAAAATTCCTACATGCCCATGGTGAAAAATCAGAAATTCCCATGCTTACTTTCTCACTCTGATTTTTGAGGCTATCTTTGGATTTTAAACAGCCTGAAAGACTTAAAACTTTTGGCTGAAGAAGTATTATACAGTAGTCCTCCCATATCTACAGTTTCACTTTCCACAGTTTTAGTAACTCATGGTCAACCAGGTACTGAATATATTACAGTAGTGAAAATATTACACTATTTTGAGAGAAACCATGTTCACATAACTTTTATTACAGAATATGTTGTTATAATTGCTGTATTTTATTTCTAGCTATTGTTGCTAATCTGTTACTGTGCCCGATTTATAAATTATAAATTAAGTTTTATTATACGTATGTATGTATAGGAAAAAACATACAGGGTTCAGTACTGCCTGGTTTCAGGCATCCACTTGGGTCTTGGAAAATAACCCCTGCAGATAAGGGGGATTACCATACAGGTAAAGACTGAATCTGGCTTTAAAAAACAGAAAGCCTAACTATATTGCCTTTCTAACTTATATAGGGTTTTCATTTTCTGAAATAATAGCAAGGGTGGGAGTAGGAAGTCCACGCTGGTGCAGAAGCACTATAAGGTAATCAAAGACCCAGGCTGCTTTTATCACTGATACTCACCTTTAGTTTGTTGGTTTTCTTTGTCTTGCTTGTTGCTGCACCTGTAGGCATCAAATCTATGTTCACAGCAAGAAGAGGAGGGAAATGGACTGTGCCAGCCCTGACTGTTGATCTTGATCAGGAAAGCTAAGCCTTTTCAGAAACTCCCAGAAGTTTCTTCCTTTATTCTGGGTAGAATTAGCTACAAGGTTAGCTGCAAAAGTCAATATTTAGATGAGTATATTGTCAACCCAAAGAGAATCTAGCAAGATTCTTTTAGCAAAGAAAAGGAGAAAAATAGGTAATTGGATAGGTAGGTAACAGTGTCTTCCACAAGTCACAGTATCTTTGTTATTGACTGTTGAATCAAATTGCCATTTACGTTGTTAGTGAAGTTTGCCAATTTTATGTCCTGTGTAGCTTTATGATGCCTAGTTTTCTCTTTTACCCTACTTAAACTCATGTATGCTCATTATGAAAGAGGTACCACTTATAATCTCTTCTTCTTTTTTTAATAACACCTTTATTGAAATTATACTTCACATACCATACATTTCACTCATTTAAGGAGTACAAGTGTATGATTCATTGTTTTTTGTTTTCTTAAATATTTTATTGCACTTTAGGTTCTGGGGTACACGTGCAGAACATGTAGGATTGTTGCATAGGTACATATATGGCAATGTAGTTTGCTGTCTCCATCCCCCCATCACCTATATTTGGCATTTCTCCCTATGTATTCCCTCCCCAACCTCCCTAGTCCCTGCTGTCCCTCCCCTGTACCTCCCCAACAGACCCCAGTGTGTGATGCTTCCCTCCATGTGTCCATGTGTTCTCATTGTTCAACACCCACCTATGAGTGAGAACATGTGCTGTTTGATTTTCTGTTCTTGTGTCAGTTTGCTGAGAATGGTGGTTTCCAGATTCATCCATGTCCCTACAAAGGACGCTTAACTCATTGTTTTCTATGGCTGCATAGTATTCCATGGTGTATATGTGCCACATTTTCCTTATCCACTCTATCATCGATGGGCATTTGGGTTGGTTCCAAGTCTTTGCTGTTGTAAACAGTGCCATAGTGAACATACATGTGCATGTGTCTTTATAATAGAACAATATATAATCCTTTGGATATATACGCAGTAATGGGATTGCTGGGTCAAATGGAATTTCTATTTCTAGGTCCTTGAGGAATTGCCACACTGTCTTCCACCATGGTTGAACTAATTTGCACTCCCACCAACAGTGTAAAAGTATTCCTATTTCTCCACATCCTCTCCAGCATCTGTCTCCAGATGTTTTAATGATCGCCATTCTAACTGGTGTGAGATGGTATCTCAATGTGGTTTTGATTTGCATTTCTCTAATGACCAGTGATGATGAACATTTTTTCATATGTTTGTTGGCCTCATAAATGTCTTCTTTTGAAAAGTGTCTGTTCATATCCTTCACCCACTTTTGAATGGGTTTGTTTGTTTGTTTCCTGTAAATCTCTTTCAGTTCTTTGTAGATTCTGGATATTAGCCCTTCATCAGATTGGTAGATTGCAAAAATTTTTTCCCATTGTGTTGGTTGCCAGTTCACTCTAATGATTTTTTCTTTTGCTGTACAGAAGCTCTGGAGTTTAATTAGGTCCCATTTGTCTATTTTGGCTTTTGTCGCTAAAGCTTTTGGTATTTTAGTCATGAAGTCCTTGCCTATGCCTATGTCCTGAATGGTTTTGCCTAGGTTTTCTTCTAGGGTTTTTATGGTGTTAGGTCTTATGTTTAAGTCTTTAATCCATCTGTAGTTAATTTTAGTGTAAGGTGTCAGGAAGGGGTCCAGTTTCTGCCTTCTGCACATGGCTAGCCAGTTTTCCCAGCACCATTTATTAAACAGGGAATCCTTTCCCCATTGCTTGTTTTTGTCAGGCTTCTCAAAGATCAGATGGTTATAGATGTGTGGCGTTGCCTACAAGGCCTCTGTTCTGTTCAATTGGTCTATGTCACTGCTTTGATACCAGTACCATGCTGTTTTGATTAGTTTAGCCTTATAGTATAGTTTTAAGTCAGGTAGCGTGATGCCTCCAGCTTTGTTCTTTTTGCTTAGAATTGTCTTGGCTATGCAGGCTCTCTTTTGGTTCCATATGAAGTTTAAGGTGGATTTTTCCAGTTCTTTGAGGGGGGTCATAGTTAGCTTGATGGGGATAGCATTGAATCTATAAATTACTTTGGGCAGTATGGCCATTTTCACAATATTGATTCTTCCTAACCATGAGCATGGAATGTTTTTCCATCTGTTTGTGTCCTCTCTTATTTCCTTGAGCAGTGGTTTGTAGTTCTCCTTGAACAGGTCCTTCACATCCTTTGTTAGTTGTATTCCTAGGTATTTTATTCTCTTTGTAGCAATTGTGAATGGCAGTTCATTCTTGATTTGGCTCTCTTTTAGTCTGTTATTGGTGTATAGGAATGCTTGTGATTTTTGCACATTGATTTTGTATCCTGAGACTTTGCTGAAGTTGCTTATCAGTTTCAGGAGATTTTGGGCTGACACAATGGGGTCTTCTAAATATACAATCATGTCATCTGCAAATAGAGACAGTTTGACTTCCTCCTTTCCTAATTGAATACCCTTTATTTCTTTTTCTTGCCTAATTGCTGTTGCTAGAACTTCCAATACTATACTGAATAGGAGTGGCGAGAGAGGGCATCCTTGTCTAGTGCCAGATTTCAAAGGGAATGCTTCCAGGTTTTGCCCATTCACTATGATATTGGCTGTAGGTTTGTCGTAAATGGCTTTTATTGTTTTGAGATATGTTCCATCTCTACCTAGTTTATTGAGAGTTTTTAGCATGAAGGGCTGATGAATTTTGTTGAAGGCCTTCTCTGCATCTGTTGAGATAATCATGGGTTTTTGTCTTTGGTTCTCTTATGTGGTGGATTACGTTTATAGACTTGAGTATGTTGGACCAGCCTTGCATCATCCCCAGGATGAAGCCTACTTGATCGTGATGGATAAGCTTTTTAATGTACTGTTGGAATTGGTTTGCCAGTATTTTGTTGAAGATTTTTGCATCGATGTTCAATATGGATATTGGCCTGATGTTTTCTTTTCTTGTTGAGTCTCTGCCAGGTTTTGGTATCAGGATGATGTTGGTCTCATAAAATGAGTTGGGAAGGATTCTCTTTTTGTATTGTTTGGAATAGTTTCAGAAGGAGTGCTACCAGCTCCTCTTTGTACATCTGGTAGAATTCTCCTGTGAACCCATCTGGACCTACGCTTTTTTTGAACTTCAGCCCTTGTTATTGGTTTATTCAGGGTTTCAGCTTCTTCCTGGTTTGGGCTTGGGAGGGTGCAAGTATCCAGGAATTTATCCATTTCTTCCAGGTTTACTGGTTTATGTGCATAGAGTTGTTTGTAGTAATCTCTGATGGTAGTTTGTATTTCTGTGGAATCGGTGGTGATATCCCCTTTATCATTTTTTTATTGCATCTATTTGATTCTTCTCTCTTTTCTTTTTTATTAATCTGGCTAGCTGTCTGTCTATTTTGTTGGATTTACTGATTTTTTTTTTTGAAGGATTTTTTTTGTCTCTATCTCTTTGATTCTGCTCTGATCTTAGTTATTTCTTGTGTGCTAGCTTTTGAGGTTTTTTAACCTTGCTCCTCTAGTTCTATTGCATTGATATCTATGTCTGTCCTTATGCCTGTACCACACAGCTTTAATTTCTCTTGCTTGATAGCAAGTTTTGAAATTGAGAAAATGAGTCCTCCAACTTTGTACTTCTTTTTTCAGATTGTTTTGTCTTTCTGGGTACCTTGAATTTACAAGTAAATTTAAGATTAACTTGTCATAAGTTTTGTGCTTCTTTTGTTAAATTTATTCTTTTTTGTGTTTAATGCTATTATGAATGGAATTCTTAATTCCATTTTTAGGATTATTCATTGCAATTGTGTGAAAATTCAATTGATTTTTATATATTTATCTTGTATCCTGCAACCTTGCTGAACTTATGTGTCCTTTTGAAATGTATGCATCATTCCTTAACAACTTTCTTACTTTCTGGCACAATAAGATGTTCCAATGTAGCCTAGTATTTTACTTTCTCTGTCCCAGTCCAGGATTCAGACATTTGTCTAAGGAGCCCTGGTTGCTTCCTGTAAAGAATGGTATTTAGGAATCAGAATCTGGGCATTAGGTACACTCATTGTGACTCGAGTGTCAGTCTTCTTAGGTCCTCTCAATGGGAAAAGCTAGGAAACATATGTATGTATTTGTACATACACTTTTATGTCTATATTTATTTCTACATTTCTCCCTGTCTTCTCCCCACCTATCCAAATAAATAGATAACCTCCAAAACTATTTCAGCTTTAACACAGGACTCACTCTAGCATTTCCCTTTTCTCTTTACAAATTTTGTAACTCCTTTCTCAGAGTGAGAAACATGGTTCCCAGTATCCTGAACATATTACTTGTTTCTCAATCCGTATGCATAATCTCTTGCCCTTGATTGAACCACAACTCTTACCACCTTCCTCACAAAGGCTACAACCCCTCAGTTTTTCACATTTTAACATCTCTGAAATTAGGTACATCTTAAAATTGATCCATATGTCACAAAATTGTATTGGCATCATTAATTCTTAGTGTTACATAAAGTGATGGTGCCTGTTACAGTCGGTGACATCTTAGATTTGAGGAAATACAGTTATTTTGATATATATTTGCTAAAAGTATAAGAAGATAAGTAAATTTGACTCAATAATTTGCATAACTTAAATTGCACTACTTTTGAGCAGTTGAGAAGAAATACTTTTAGGATTGGTAATTGGAATTATAATTTGTATGCAATGAAGGATTTGTTGGGTCATCACATCACAAAACAGTTGAAGGTCATGTCTGCCAAATATAACAAGTGTTTTACCATATTAGTGAGCCATATCTGGATATTTTAAGAAGACTGCAGATATGCTGTATTAAAGCAGTTTTGTACTATATTGTAATTAATGAGATTTTGTTGATAATATAATTATAATTTTATAACTTTATTAAGATACATTTTAGTTACATCTGATAACCAGATAGCCAATACTTCTTCAAAGCTTTTTTCTCTTGGGATGCGTTTTTTGATTGTCATTTAAAAATCCTGTCTTTTAAATGTAACTTTGTTCTTATAATATTTGAAACATATGTATTCATGGTCTTCTTTATACTATCCTGTAAGAATGAAGTTTTCATTGTATTGATAGGATCTTCGAAATCAACTATATGAATCATATTATTTAAATTTTATTTCTGCTATTTCAAGAAGTAAACTGGAAGATATTGCAAATGCAGCATTAGCAGCTAGTGCAGTAACACAAGTAGCCAAGGTAAGAGATTTTGGTTGGTTGATGACATTTTATCAGTGTAAAATATAACAGTGTTCTGAAACCTGTAGTTGGCATAGATATCTAATTGACAGATGACCAGAACGACCCAAGAAATGTTTAGGCTCAATACTTTTGAGTTCTAGTAATATAAATTGTCTTCAACTGGAACTGGGAGAAATAAACGAAACTAAAGGAACTTACTATTTAATGATTTGAAAGACAGAAATAAAAAGGAGAATGAGTTTTTAGTCTGGTATTTGTATAATCTTTTTAGGTCAACTCAGAAATAATTTGACAGTTGTATTGTCATAAACTGTATTGAAAGTATGTTGACATTGTTTTATCTGTAATTATTATAATCATCATACTATTTCCGTGTCTTTTTTTTTTTTTTTTTTTGAGAAGAGTCTCATTCTGTTGCCCAGGCTGGAGTACAGTGGTGTGGTCTTGGCTCACTACAGCCTTCGCCCACCGTGTTCAAGCGATTCCCTGTCTCAACCTCCTGAGTAGCTGGGATTATCGGTGTCTGCCACCATGCCGGCTAATTTTTGTATTTTTAGTAGAGATGGGGTTTCACCATCTTGGCCAGGCTGGTCTTGAACTCCTGACCTTATGATCCACCCGCCTCTGCCTCCAAAAGTGCTGGGATTACAGGTGTGAGCCACTGTGCCTGGCCTTCCAGATCTTTTTTTACTTAGGAAAGAGGATCCAGAGGATCCAAAGTGCCCATGTTGCATATTGAGATCCAAGTGCCTCTGTTGCATATTAAGAGAAAAAGAATTCACTCAGACCAGCAATTGTACATCATAGTAACTTTTTAGTCAGGTTCAACTTCAGTTATAAATCAATTTGTAAAATATATTTCTGGTTATAATCCTGTTATGCTCTGTGTTTCTTGAGTTTAAGCAAGATATGCATATAAATTCCAGAGTACTATCTAGGGCAAATAAAAGACTAAACAACTATGCATATACTTTCTATTTTTTTATTGATTTTTCGTTTTTAGATTTAAACAGACCACTAATATTTATGTTTAGTTTTTGAGACTTAAGCCTTTAATGTTTGTGCTCAAAATTTATTAACTTCACATAAAATAATGGGAACAATTTTTGTTTTCTTGTATTGTTTTGAGACAGTGTCTCACTCTGTTACCCAGACTAGAATGCACTGGTGCTATCACTGCTTACTGCAGCCTTCAACTCCTGGGTTTGTGCCATTCCACCCAGCTAATTTTTTTTTATGCTGCCCTGGTCTCAAGTTACTGGCCTCAGGCAGTCCTCCTACGGAAGACTTCCAAAGCTCTGGGATTACAGGTGCAAACCACCTCATCTAGCCTTAATTTGGTTAGCTAAATTCAGTATATTTCAAATAGTTCTCTTATTTTTTCTCCTACTCTGTATTTCCAAAGAAATGGCAAAGCTTTTCCCCACTTTATTATAAAAGTTCTTTGTGTAAAATAATTACTGTAACTTTCTTGGGAAAATGTAATGAAAATGATTGTTAAAATTCTATGTTTTCTTTGAAATTGATATCTATTCCCATCCCAAACACAATTTCTTATATCTACTTCAATTTCGTTTTCTGAAAATCTTACTCTCCTCCTTCATATTTATTGCCCAAAGGCTCCTCATTCTTGCTCAATTAGGTTGTTACACAGGACATTTTTTACTTATTGAATATCTCAATAACTATGATTTTTTTTCTTTTTTTTTCATTTTTCATTTTTTTTTTCATTTTTTTAGATTAGACCAAACTAAATTTACTTTCAATATGGCTATATTGTAAGATTGATTTGTAAACCTTATCTTTTCTTTCTAGGTTTTTGACCAGTATCTCAACTTTATTACTTTGGAAGATGATATGTTTGTATTATGTAATCAAAATAAGGAGCTTGTTTCATACCGTGGTATGTAAAAATAGAAATGTTGCAATTCATTGTTAACAAAATGAATGGTATACTGTAAGAAAAAAAGGGAATATGTTTAATGGACTCTAAAACCATCTCATTTATAGCAGTAGAGCTATAGAAACTTTTTAAAAGCACATGGAGAAAACTTTTTGAAAGCACTTGGAGAAACCTGTGTGAATGGTTCACTCATGGCAAGACAATATTTTAGTAGCAGAATTCAAATTAATGATCTAATACGTTGATCTTGGACAAGAACAAGTTAGCTTACTTCACTGTGCTTGTAAAACACTGGAATCAGCTAATAAGCTCCCTGAGAGAAGAGAATGAATCTTTTGGTTTCATTGAGCTCTAGAGCATGTGTTCTTGTGGAAATTCCTAAAAGGGTATAAGTATTTGCTGAGTTGTT
>NW_016107419.1:4995634-4999308 GCF_001604975.1 Cebus imitator
TAGTCATAGCTTGCTCTATGCCAGTCAGTGTTTTAATTTAAGCACATTACAATATAAGTTAATTTACTCCTCAGAATAACTTTATGAAGTAGAAATTAGTTCCATTTTCAAGATGAGAAAATAGAGACAGAGCTATTATGTAACTTGATGAGGAAATAGTAAAGCCAGGTGACTAAACACAGGCAGTTTCACTCCAGAGATAACATTCTTTATCATTATGTAATTATATGCCTAATTGTCTCAAATGTTGCAAGTGCTTTAAAAATTTTAAATATTCCTAAACATGATCATATTAATACCATGGTATTGATTTGCAAATCTTTTTTATTCTAAACTTTCCATGGATTGGGAGCAAGCAGATTTATTATCACAGTCAAACTAAGGCTGCTATCTCAGACAAAGAAGCTGTTATCTCAAGTTGAAGTTATCGATTAGCAATTTATGACTGTTAGGGTTATTTTTCATTCAGAGATGTGAAACCTAGGGTATAGGACTCAAGGGCTGGATGCTTCCATGTAGATTTTTCTAGTGCCGGTTATTAACAAAAATATACTAGTGATTTAACTAAAAGGTATGAAGTGTCTACAAATCACTTGTGCCACCAATTAATTAAATGAATTGGGTATGTTTCCTTCAATTGACATCCCCAGAATGTACATGATGCAGATTGTGTCCTTTGATTTCTTTCATCTGATTGAGATAGATGATATTTGCAACATCGGAGTAATGGCCCATTCCCTTCTTCTGGATTCTGTGTAGCCTGATCGAATTCTTTTATTATTTGTGTGTTAGTCTGGGTGGACCACACTTTCTTTAGATACTTCGAGATATCCAGTTGAATTTGCATTCTTATGCTCCACAAGTGGTATTAAATTTTATATGTGTTTTCACTTTCAGTATATTGGGACATTAAAAAATACCTTGTAGATAATAGTTTAGACAGTCTTTCAACATATAGTTATTGATCGACTTTATCAGACACTGGCTTGATATTGTGAGAGAGGAATATAAGTAAGTCAACATCTTTGTCAAAAACAATCTTCACAGAAATGTTTCTTAAAGTGCAGGCCCGAAGGCCTATTTGCATTAGAATTGCTTGAGGTACTTGTCAAAATTATAGGGGTTTTTTCTTTTCTTTTTTTTTTTTTTTTTGGAGACACCGTCTTACTCTGTCGCTCAGGCTAGAGTGCGGTGGCATGATCTCAGCTCACTGAAACCTCTGTCTCCTGGGTTCAAACAATTCGCCTGCTTCAGCCTCCTGAGTAATTGGGATTATAGGTGTGTGTTACCACACCTGGCTAATTTTTATATTTTCAGTAGAGACTGAGTTTCACCATGATGGCCAGGCTAGTCTCAAATTCCTGACCTCAGGTGATCCGCCTGCCTCTGCCTCCCAAAGTGCTAGGATTACAGGCATGAGCCACTGTGCCCAGCATCAAAATTATAGGTTTTTTAGAATTTTTATCCATACAGAATTCCTAAAGGAAAGGGATAAGAATCTTTAATTTTTAAAAACTTCCAGAGAATTTTTCTGCATATCCGTGGGTGATTCTTATAGTCAATAAAATTTGGGAACTACTTATGTACACTCTTGTAGATTAGAAAAGAAATTATATAACTTAATATAAGGAAAATGATATGTGATGTTGGTTTTGCCATAATTGATTTGCATTCGTTTTCTGGCAATAGTTGGGTAACAGAATCAATAGTTTCTTAAGGCCATCTAGAGTTTATAATAAAACTATGGAATATGATATTTATTTTCCTGTTTCCTGTGGCAAAAATTTTGTAAGTTTACATTGTGGGGTTGTTTTTCTTACTGGTAGTCTCCTAGTATCTGATATGAGGGTAGTTTGTTGTTTTTTCTTTTTTTAAACTCTTTGAGGTGGTATAATTTTTAACAGATATTCTTTCACTTAAAAGAAGTTTAAAGCAGGCAGGGTGTAGTGGCTCATGCCTATAATCTCAGCCCTTTGGGAGGCCAAGGTAGGAGGATGGCTTGAGCTTAGGAGTTTAAGACCAGCCTGGGCAACATAGGGAGACCCATCTCTATAAAAAAATTTCTTTTAATTAGCAGGGCATGGTGGCATGTGCCTGTGGTCCCAGCTACTCTGAAGGCTGAGATGGGAGGATTGTTTGAGCCCAAGAGGTTGGTCTTATGCCTCTGTACTCCCTCCTGGATGACAGAGCAAGATCCTTTCTCAGAAAAAAAAAATTCACTTGCTGAGTTTTATTGTATATCAATTAAGAGTTTGGTAATAATTTTAGGAGTTTCATAAAGATAAGGCATAAGTTTGGGTCAACATTTTCTCCTTTCCCTATGTCATTTTAGCCATTAACAGGCCAGATATCACAGATACAGAAATGGAAACTGTTATGGACACTATAGTTGACAGCCTCTTCTGCTTTTTTGTTACTCTGGGTAAGTTTTCCAGTCTTTCTGGTTAGTCTTCAAAGTAAATTAATAATTTAACAAGTCATTTTAATGTATTATACTGTAATGTGATTCTTTCTCACCTGGATCTCTAGAGGCTCTCTAGTGGAGTAAAATATATATTCAGCAGTATGGAAAAACCATTTTTCTAATAACTTGATGTGGTTCTCTTGAGTTAACATTTAACAGATCTATTGAGTTGTCATTTTAGATGACTTTGGTAATCATAATTTCCTAATATATTATTTGAATGATTTGGTGGTGACTTCACCTATGTGCCTGTTAATTTTCTTTTAATATTATGAAAAATTTTAAACGCACTTCTAAATAGATAAATGTTAGATAACTATTAAGTTCAGATACCCAAGGCTCCAGAAAACATAACTCTGTATATATACTGATCTACCTAAACTTTCAAATTTCATTTTTAATCTTGTTTTTCTTATTGTCAACTTTTAGGTTCAGGGGTTACATGTGCAGGTTTGTTACATGTGTAAATTGTGTATCACTGGGATTTGGTGTACAAATGAATTCGTCGCCCAGGTCATGGGCATGTTTCCTGATAGGTAGTTTTTTGACCCTCATCCTCTCCACTCATGTAGGCCCCAGTATATGCTATTTTAATCTTTGTGTCTTTTCTTTTTGTTTAGCTCCCACTTACAAGTGAGAACATGGGGTATTTTGTTTTCTGTTCCTGTTAATTCCCTTAGAATAATGGCCTCCAGCTGCATCAGTGTTGCTGCAAAGCATATGATTTCATTTTTTTATGACTCTGTATATTCCATGATGTATGTGTATCACAAATTCTTTATCCATTCTACCCTTGATAGGCATCTAGATTGATTCCATGTCTTTGCTGTTGTGAATATTACTGCAATGAATATATGGGTGAATGTGTCTTTTTGGTAGAATGATTTATATTCCTTTGGCTATATACCCAGTAATGGGATTGCTGAGTTTAATGGTAGTTCTGTTGTAAGTTCTTTGAGAAATCTTCAAACTGCTTTCCATAGTGGTTGAACTAATTTACATTCCCACCAACAGTGTATAAGTGTTCCGTTTCCTCTGCAACCTAACCAGCATCTGTTATTTTTTGACTTTTTGATAATAGACATTCTGACTGGTGTGTGATGGTATCTCATTGTAGTTTTGATTTTCATTTCTCTAATGATTAGTGATGTTGAGCATCTTTTCATATGCTTGCTGGCCACATATATCCTTTTTTTTTTTTTTTTTTTTT
>NW_016107419.1:4999343-5001278 GCF_001604975.1 Cebus imitator
TTTTTTTCCTGAGAAGTCTCTGTTCATGTCCTTTGCCCAGTGTTTAATGGGGTTGTTTGTTTTTGCTTATTAAGTTTCTTATAAATTCCATATATTAGACTTTTGTTGGATGCATAGTTTGCAAATACTTTCTCCCATTCTGTAGGTTTTCCATTCACTTTGCTGATAGTTTCTTTTGCTGTGCAGAAGCCTTTAGGTTTAATTAGGTCCCATTTGCCTGTTTTTGTTTTTCTGGTAATTGTTTTTGGAAACTTAGCATGAAATCTTTGCCAAGGCCTGTGTTCAGAATGGTATCTAGGTTTTCTTGTAGGATTTTTATAATTTTAGGTCTTACATTTAAGTTTTTAGTTCGAGTTGGTTTTTGTATACAGTGAAAGGAAGGGGTCCAGTTTTAATCTTTTGCGTATAGCTGACCAGTTATCCCAGCACTGCTTGCTGAATAGGGAGTTCTTTTTCTATTGCTTGTTGTTGTGAACGTTGTCGAAGATCAGATGGTTGTAGGTGTGTGGCTTTATTTCGGGGTTCTCCAACCAATTCCATTGGTCTGTGTATCTGTTTTTGCACCATGCTGTTTTGGTTACTATAGTAAAAGCTGTGTAGTAGTATACTTTGAAGTCAGGTTGTGTAATGCTCCCAGCTTTGTTCTTTTTGCTTAGGATTGCTTTGGCTATTCAGGTATTTTTTGATTCTCTGTGACTTTTAGAATAGTTTTTTCTAATTCTGTGAAAAATGACATTGGTAGTTTGATAGGAATAGCACTTAATTTGTAAATTACTTTGGCAGTATGGCACTTTTAATATTGATTTTTCTTATCCATGAACATGGAATGTTCCTCCATATGTGTCATCTCTGATTTCTTTCAGCAGTGTTTTGTAATTCTTGTTGTAGAACTCTTTTACTTCTCTAATTAGCTGTATTCCTAGGTATTTTATTCTTTTTGAGGCTATTGTGAATGGGAAGTCCCTCCTCCTCAATTTCTTGGAATAATGTCAGTAGTATTAATACCAGCTCTTTTTTGTACATCTGTTAGAATTTGGCTGTGAATCCATCTGGTCCAGGGCTTTTTCTGGTTTGTAGGTTTTTTATTACTGGTTTAGTTTTGGAATTTGTTATTCCAGGACCTCAGTTTCTTCCTTAAGTCCTGGCAGGTTGTATGTTGCCAGAAATTTATTCGTTTAAGTTTTCTAGTTTGTGTGCATAGAGGTGTTGGTAGTCTCTGAGGGTTTTTTAATATTTCTGTGGGGTCGGTGGTAAGTTACCCTTGACATTTCTCGTTGTGTTTATTTGGATTGTCCCTCTTTTTTTCTTTGTTGACCTGACTCTAGTGGTCTACCTATCTTGTTTATTCTTTCAAAGAAACAACTTCTGGTTTTCTTGATTCAAAATGTTAGATCATCTAAAATTACTTAGAGTTAACTTCTGTTTCATGTCTAATATATGATTTTGTGTTTTACTATTAGTAATGGATCAGTTTAGAAGGCTAGTTGCAATTTTAATTTTTTTAAACACTTAAAACCTTTTTGTTAAAATGTTCTTCACATTAGATTAATAAAATCTCTACATTATAAATAAATTAAGAAAGAGCTACCATGTATAGTCTAAGATTTGCACAAATGTTTAGACGTATAGAGAATTCAGATGCAAATTGTATGGCTCCCTCCTTTTAGGGATTTTTTTCACTTAATTTCTAGCCCTGAGCTCCAGTCTTTGATTCTTCAGCTCAGTAATTTTCCTGTTTTCTGCTTGAGTTCTTTCTCTTATGTGCCATGTAATGTGTCAAGTACTCACAGAAGAAAAGCTGGTTAAAAATATATCTTACCTTATGTGATTCTCTTCTTTCAAGAGTTAACCTCTCCAGTTTCTGCCTGCTTTGAACTGCTTTCATTGCCCTCACATGGGTTGTTGTTGGTTTTTTGTTTTTTTTTTTTTTTTTTT
>NW_016107419.1:5001374-5053400 GCF_001604975.1 Cebus imitator
CATATAAAGACCACTGAAGTGTTAGAGCTACCTTTATAATGTATAGACCATCTGAAAGTGATTTTTTTTCTTTATTTTATTTTTTTTGAAATGGAGTTTTGTTCTTGTTGCCCAGTCTGGAGTGCAATGGCGCAATCTCAGCTTACTACAACCTTCACCTTCCGGGTTCAAGCAATTCTCCTGCCTCAGCCTCCCAAGTAGCTGGGATTACAGGTATGCTAGAGCATGCCTGGCTAATTTTTATATTTTTAGTAGAGATGGGGTTTTACCATGTTGGCCAAGCTGGTCTCGAACTCCTGACCTCAGATGATCCACCCACCTGAGCCTGCCTCCCAAAGCAGTGGGATTACAGGCATGAGCCACTGCACCCGGCCAGTGATTTTTTTTTTCAAAGGAGAAATTGAAATACTGCCAATCTGACATAGAAGGATGTCAACACTAAATTGTTACATGGGGAAAAACAATTTTAGAACAGTATATATACTACCTTATTTTTGTTTTTTATATATACACACACAGTTATTAGACTATATGTAGAAAACAACATGAAAGCATCCATTCCTAATTCTAATGAGGGTTATTCGTGAGGGCTGGAATCAAGGGGATTAAGTTTATACATTTCTAATTTTATTTAAATTTTTTATTACAAACATTTATAACTTTTGCCATCAGAAGAAAACACAGTTACGAAAAATTTGCTATTTTGTTTTTACTTTTGCAGTTGACTGAGTATATTCATATTTCCTATAGAATCTAAAATGCAACAGTTTCAGCATATAAATATTATAGTGTTCTCAGTTTGTCTTATGAGACTTTCAGTGCAGTTGGACTTTTTTTCTATTTAGGATTTCAACCTATGTGAAGAATGTGTTTTCTCTTATTTAAATGAGTATTTTTTTTAAAAAGACTACAGTTCTTTATTGTTAATTCATAAAATAAAAACTAGCAGTCCCCAAACTGCTAAATTAGCTAAGCTCTTTTCATTCTTTTCTTTTAAGTCAAATTAAAGTTAGTCCTGTGAGTAGAGTAAGCTTATATATTGAAACTGCTTAGGCCAGATGCAGAGGCTCACACCTGTTATCCCAGTACTTTGGGAGGTTGAGGTAGTAGCAGGATCACTTGAGCTCAGACCAGCTTGGACAGCATAGTTAAACCTTGTCTACAAAAAAAAAAAAAAATTTCTGACATAGAGTCTCACTATGATGACCAGGCTGGAGTGCAGTAGTGTGATCATGACTCACTGCAGCCTCAGATTTCCAGAGCTCACGTGATTTTCCCACCTCAGCCTTTTGAATAGCTGGGACCACAGTCACGTACCACCATGCCCAGCTAATTTTTTGTAATTTTTGTAGAGGCAGAGTTTTGCCAAATTAGCCAGGCTTGATGGCATGTGCCTGTAGTCCTAGCTACTCAGGAGGCTGAGGTGGGAGGATGGCTTGAGCCCAGCAGGTCAACGCTGCAGCAAGCCATGATTGTACCACCACACTCCAGCCTGCTAGTCTGGGTGACAGGGTGACACCTCATCCCAAAATAAAACACAAGAAGAAAGAAAGAAACTGGCCTGTAGGGGATCAAAGTACTGATTTAATCAATCCATTGAAAAAAATACAGTCACAGTGATGGGTCAGCTCCATATAAAGTAGTTTTCTTTTGACTTCTATTGTTTTCTTTATTAATGAGAAGGTTCATTTCTGAAACTTGCTTTTACTCTTGAAATTATAAATCCTTTTATGTGTGCTTGTGGGGAAGAGGGAGGGTTGAAAAATTACCTTTTGAGTAGAGTGTTCACTCTTTGGGTGATGGGTGCACTAAAAGCCCAGACTTCACCACTATGCAATATACTCATGCAAGAAACCTGTACTTGTACCTCCTAAATATATTCCTTAATTTTTTTAATTAAAAGTGGAAAAATAAAATTATTTTATGTGTATAATGTGAAATTGTATACATCTATCGTTATCTGTTATTTTTGATGCTGATGTATTTTATAAGTATCTATTTTAATTAAGAGCCAAGATCATTTCTAACATTTATTGTTAAAATAGGTGCTGTTCCTATAATCAGATGTTCAAGAGGAACAGCAGCAGAAATGGTAGCAGTGGTAAGTTCATGCAGATATCATGTGGAGATAAATAACTTTGTATGAATTGTTTTCCCACAAGTAATGCAGGTGTTTTGTTAATATTTAAATTTATAATTGCTTGGTTGTAAGTACCAATAGCAACTATTTTTGTTTTATTACATTGAGATTCCACCAAATATAAAAAGTAAGTATTGTTTATTTTCACGTGGGGAAGTAAAATTATTTACGCCAGTGTGCTTTTCCAGTCCTATTTTTTTTTTAACTACAATGTATATTCCCCATTTAACCTTGTCTGTCCAAGCAGTATTTTACAGTTATATGATTCCCCAGATTAGTTAACATTTAACTTCATTTAGCAAATATTTATTACTAATCATAGCCATTTTTTAAATGAAGTGCTTTTTGCTGTCCCACTATACTGAAGTAAAATATTGAGTATAAAGTAAGTATTCATAAATTTGCTTTAAAGATTAAAAAGTGAGTAAGGGATTAGAGAAATTATAGTATCACTAAAAAAGAAGGGGGTATTTTGGAGCTTTGTTAGCCCAAGTGAATTACTGACTGGTGGAAGACTGCTTTCTTTCACATGTTCCATTTTTCTTTTGAGGCTTCTTGTACCCCCACTACTTTGTTCACTCCTACCCACCCAAGTCAACATTTTCTCCATATAGACATCTTTGTTGGTAAAACAGTCATGCTTGGGAAAAAAGTGTGGGTCATTACTGCAAAGCATTTCCCATGCCAAAGTAAAATTAGTCAACAAAAAGTACTTATTAAAGGCCTGAGTCACAGTAGAAAAGGTACTGATCTTTTTTAAGTCCACGTTATGATGATATCAAAGTGATAAGAAGGGGCTAAAACATTTAGATTTTAGTTTGGCTATTTGTAAATAAATTCCAGGTTTCTTTGTTGTGAAATGAAAAACCCATTATGAATTAACCTCCATAGAGTTACATGAAACTGTTCTTTAAGAGTTCATGTAAAATTTTATTTTTTAGAAACTAGACAAGAAACTTCGAGAAAATCTAAGAGATGCAAGAAACAGTCTTTTTACAGGTGATACACTTGGAGCTGGCCAATTCAGGTATTACTGTTAGTAAATATACTTATAAGACTTAAAAATATTTGTAGTTTTTTTTTTTTTTTTGTTTTTTTTCTTGGCTGATAGACTACTTTTATCTTATCCTTGTAATTGAAATTTGTTTCTTTTTAATGAGCTACTCAGGATCAGGGTTTTGACTCAAATTGTTCTTAAAATACAAACGGAATATTTTATTCAGTTTACCTTCTTTTGATAGAAATTTCTAAGCATTTTATATATAAGAGAAATTTTTCTGTGTATAAGGCTTTGAAGGTTGGAAGCCAAGGCTTTCTTTCAGTTATCCTTAAACAGCTTGGTAATTTTTCACAGAGAGAAAAACTGGTGATATTTATATCTGTTTCTACCTTTATTAACCTAATTTCCATTTTATACTGAAATACTAATAGCCTATACTTGCAAAACATTTTATTATTGTTAGCATTTCTAGCATGAGTAGGGAATGTGAAAGTTTTTGGCTGCTTATTATTAAATAGAAATACTAGAAAACCCTATACATTATAGTATAACTTTTGATTGTTAATAGTAATGGAGTAAAGAAGTAAAGAAACCCACTCAAATGGCTGAGAGTTGTTTAAAGAGGAAGAGATGATATTCTGGAAAATTAATTCTTAACCCCAGTTTAGATGAATTAATAAATAAAGCCTGTGAGAATAGATCGATGCCAGAAAAATAACTGCCCACTAGGTATAATAATTTCATAATAACCTTCAGTAGACTTCATTTCAAGTCAATTTGGTATCTCCTACAGCCTTATAAACTACTTGTGTAATTTGGAGTTCACACCAACACTGTGTTTTAATTGTCTGGTTAACTGTCTGAGTTTCCACATTATTTTAAATGGATCTATGATTTCATTGCTGGTCTTAAATATTCTTTAAAATGTTTCTCATTAGGTAGAAGAAAAGCATCAACTTCTCACACATTTTTTTTTTTTTTTTTTTTTTTTTTTTTTTTTTTTAGCAGAACCAACTACTGTGTCATACCTTACTTAATAGTTCCCTTTTTATAGTGCTCTGGTATAGGCTTTAGAAACCAATATAAAGGCACTGTTTTATTTGGATAATTTTTTAAATTTGTTCACGTTATCATAATATCTTATTTCTCAACTTGTTGGATGTATATTTCTTAATTATTTTAATTAGTGATCACAACTTTGCTAGACTATTAAATACTTTTGAATCTCACCGTAGGCTGGTGATTTTCAACAAAGGGCAGTTTTTGCCTCTCATAGCCATTTGGTACTGTCTAAAGACGCGTTTGATTGTCTTAACTGGTAGGTGTTACTAGAATCTTGTAGTGTACATTGTAGGATGCTGCTGAACATCCTATAATGCACACTACAACCCCCTATAATAAGGAATTATCCAGCCCCAAATGTCTGTAGTGCTAGGATTAAGAAACCCTGCAGTAAGCCATCCTCCCTTACTTTCCATCTAGCTCTGGTGTAATAAATCGTAGTAAATTGTGAGGGTGCCACTCTGACTTTTTATCCCAGAGTCAGTCCAGTTAGAAAATCCGCTGTCCTGTACCCAGAAGAGAGTAATGAGTTACAAAATACTATTGCAAAAGGAAATATATAATCAGATAGTGATGCCTTTTGAAAAGTGATGGGTACTCTTGATATGTTAGTGCCTCTAAAGCAGATCTCTAAAACTTCTGTAGAGGCATGGTAACCAAATAACGTTGTGCCCCAGTTTGCTTTCGGTGGTAGTTTATTTCACATCTAAATTGTAATAATGGAGTTAAACAGTACATGAGGTGTCATATGCGTTCTCTGTTAAGGGAATAATAATATAATCAGGTACCATTATGGCATTATGTTTTCATTTTGTATACTATAGTGATATAGAGTTTTTTTGAGGCTCTTGTCCAGGGTCTGCTTTTTTGAGTTTGTGTTTATAGAAGAAAAATGAAATTTATGAAACTGTCAAATATTTGTGTAAATTTATAAGCTCCTACTCTCTTTGTTTTCACTGAAGCTGACAATAACTATTCCTTATTGCCTTTTTCAAAAATATTAAAAACATCTGAGTAGAAGCAACTTACTATTTTGCTAACTACAAAAATTATTCTATTGAAATATTTATATAGATTTTTTTTTCCTTTAAGAAAATTTCCTGGCCAGGCATGATGCCTCACGCCTATAATCCTAATACTTTGGGAGGCCAAGGTGGGAGGATCACTTGAGCCTAGGAGTCTAGGACCAGACTGGGCAATGTAGTTAGATGCCCCTGTCTCTACAAAGAAATTTAAAATTGGCCAAGAGTGGTGGTGCACACCTGTAGTGTCAGCTAATTGGGAGGCTGAGGTGGGAGGCTTACTTGAGCATGGGAGGTGAAGGCTGCAGTGAGCTGTGATTGTGCCACTACACTCCAACCTGGGTGACAGAGTCTCAAAAAAAAAGTTTCCTAAGTAACATTTATAATTTGGCGTCATACACAAGCTCTAAGTCATCCAGAGCATTACTGTAATTGCATGACCATGTTTAATTTGTTTTTAAAAAGCCAGCCTCCCCCATCTCTATAAAAATATTTAAAAATTAACCAGGTGTGGTGGTGCATGCTTGTAGTTCCAGCTACTCCAGAAGCTGAGGTGGGAGGATTGTTTGAGCCCAGGAGTTCAAGGATGCAGTTAGTTGTGATTGCACTACTGCACTCCAGCATGGATGACAGAGCAAGACCCTGTCTCAACAAATAGCAAAGTATTGTGGTGCTTGCTTCCACAGCACATATACTAAAAAACAAAGTATTATAAATTGTCAATATTAGCATACTATTATTCATATCAAAATGGCATATACTGGAAAGTATTAGAATATTTTAGATGTATACACTGGTATCAAGAGTTACATAATTTTTTTTTTTAATATATTTACAGCTTCCAAAGGCCCTTATTAGTCCTTGTTGACAGAAACATAGATTTGGCAACTCCTTTACATCATACTTGGACATATCAAGCATTGGTGCATGATGTACTGGTAAGAGACTAAATATAGCACTTATTACTGAAATATAGTAACATGCAGTGTTCCCCTTAATTTCAAATTAACATCATGGCTACAGAAACAAAAATGGGAAGGATGGAACGGAAACCTGTGAACAAAACACATGATGGTACTGGTCCTGGATGCTGAAAATAGTGATGCACTGAAGTTTAAAGTTTCATTTATGATCTTTATATAGGATAAAGTAGTGGTATTTCTGGCCATGAAGGAAAAGAAAACAATTGAAGAAAATGAACTATCTTGTTTAATTTTTAATTTTCAAACTGAATAAGTAAATAAAAGTGTTCTCCCTTAGGTGAAAAGCTATAATTTCTCCCTTTTCTCTGGGAATCAATTAAACTTCATTTGATGGCATATATATATATATATATATATATTATGTTACACCATGTTTTCTCAAGTAATTGCACATATTTTATGCTTATAACAAAAATTTGTATTTATGCATGTATAAATTTAGCTACTAAATACTGTGTTTAGCATGTGACATACACAGGTGAATACAACAGCTCCAATCTTCAAAGGCAATGGAAGGAACGTATGTACACAAATTTCGCTATGAGACACTATGTAATAGGGCCAGAATAGTCTCTATTTGATAGATAGAAGTTAAAATATTTGAACTCAAATCATTGGCTTTGTTAAAACTAACACTCTAGTTTACTAACTCCTAGCTCAGGACTCTAGGGATTATACTGTATAATCATATCATGATTGTAAAGATATGTCATATAAGCAGGAAATTAAAGGCTGAGTGTAGTGGGTCAGTCCTGTAATCCCAGGACTTTGGAAGGTCAAGGCAGGCGGCTAACATGAGGCCAGGAGTTTGAGACCAGCTTGGCCAACATGGCAAAACCCAATCTCTACTAAAAATACAAAAATTAGCGGGGGTGTGGTGACACACGCCTGTAATCCCAACTACTCAGGTGGCTTAGGCTTGAGAATTGCCTGAACTCAGGAGGCAGAGGTTGCAGTGAGCCAAGATTGTGCCACTGCACTCCAGTGTGGGTGACAGAGCAAGACCTAGTCTGAAAAATAAATAAATGAATGAATGAATGAATGAAATGAAATGAAAGATATGCAATCGATGATTTGGTTTATTTCTTTAAACTCTGGATATTAGCTTTAAAGTGTTTATGTAAATAAATCAGATTTAGAATTATGCCATGACTCTAGGATGAGTGTCAAAGTAATAGCAGTCAACTTTAATTCAGTAGAGAAGGCAAGAAGAATCAAAGGGACTCTTCAGTTAAACCCTGAGTAGTAGAACATGGAAGCCGCTTTTAGGAGATCAAGAGGCTGGAAAGGAGGAATTCAGTTCTACCAATATTTGAGTGCCTACTCTTTAACACAATTGCTAAACCCTGGCCTCAACAGTAACAAAAACAATAGCTTTCTGTCTTTCTAGACCTTACATTCTAGTAGGGAAAACAGGTAATAAACAAAACTTGCAGGATTTCAAAAGGTGGAGTGCTTCTGAAGGACAGTGAAGTAGATAATAGTGAACAAGAGTGAAATTTTAAAACAGGGAAGACCGCACTGATAAAGTGACATTTGAGTAAAGATCTAAAGGAGGTAAGGTCATGAATTATATAGCTATATGGAAAAGAACATAAGCAGAAGGATACCTGGTATGTTTGAAAAATGGCAAGGCAGCCAGATGGCCACAATGAAGTGAGGCAGGAAGAGTAGCAGGATAAAAGGTTAAACAGGACCCAGGAAGCAATATAATACAGGACTCTAAGGATTATAGTATATAATCATATCTTGATTGTAAAGTGTGGGTCAAGACGGCCAGGGGAGACCTATGTTAATTCTACCTAAATAATTATAAGCTTGATTGGCTCACAGTACACTGAAGTTTATACACTGAACTAAACTATATTATTGGTGCAGTTAATTAGAAATCAAGCAGCAACAGGAGGCCTAAGGTAAAGACCATCCGAAAGTGCAGTAGTAACACTGGGGAACGCCTCAGGGTGGTTGCAGAGCAGGGAATACTGCTCTGGTCCCACAAATGCCTTCTCAACATGGAGTCTGAATGAAGGCCTCGAAAAGAGGGCTTATGGAAAGATCTCTGAGAAGGGAGGCGACCTCTGCTCACTAGATCCGGGAGGGTCTTCGCAGATGGGAGCTGGCAAGGAGGAGAAAAGCCTTGCAGGGCAGAGATCATGGAACACCTCAGGCTCTGCCTAGGTTCTTGGAATATGGAGTGATTCTAATTGCTGTATATCCTCAATGCTTGGGAGATAAAAGCCCCTTGATGCATTGGGTATGGTCAGACCAGGTGGCTCCTCATCTGCTATACTTCTGATGCAGCCGCACCCTGATAACAATTGGTGGTAAACTCAGAGTACTAGTTTAGCATGTCTTAGAAGGATCTCAAGTGCTGTTAAATGCTCAGAGCACTAGTTTAGCATGTTCTAGAAAGATCTCAAGTGCTCTCCCCACACTGGCTATCTTACCTACTCCTTTACTTCCCCTTCCCTGCCCATAAGATCAATGTGATTGTGCACATGATAAAAGTGTTTGCAGCCCAGAGCTCGGGCCAACTCATTTTCCACACTTGTGTTTGTCCCCTGGACCCGTGCTGTAAATTCTACTCTTGTGTCTCTGTCTTTATTTCCTTTTCTCAATCCCGCATCGCCAACGGGACTAAGGGCACCCACATGTGAGGTTGGTCTGGTTCCCAACATAAAGGACATTGAAAAGACATTGATTTTAACTTGAGGGAAATCGGGAACCACGTGGGATTCTGGTATTCATTTTAAGACTGGCGTTCTAGCTGTTATATTGAAAATGGACTCCTTGGGAAGGAGATTGGTTAGGAGGCTATTGCAGTTATCTTAGCTGAGATGATAGCAGCTTATACCAGGACAGAAATGTTGAGGGCTCTGATTTTATACTGACTGTAAAGTAGAGGATTTGCTGATGAGTTAGATGTGGGAGTTAGACGGAGAAAGAGAGAGACAGAATTCATCAAAGATGGCTCCAAGGTTTTAGCTTTTGTAAATGGCAAGATGTTGTTGTTTAGTGGGATGGAAGAAGCAGTTTCCGCAGGGAAGTTCAGATGTTTAGTTTTGGATATGTTAAATGTGAGATGCCAGCCAGGCTTGGTGGCCGATACCTGTAATCTCAGCACTTTGGGAGGCGGGAGGATCACTTGGGCCCTGGAGTTCAAGACCAGCCTGCCAACATAAGGAAACACCATCTTTACAAAAAATAAAAATTAGTGAGGTGTGGTGGCACACCTACTCAGAAGACTGAGGTGGGAGGATCGCTTGATCCACAGCAGGTTGAGGCTACAATGAACTGTGATCATTACTACTATGCTCCAGCCTGGGTAACAGAGTAAAGACCCCTGTCTCAAAAAAAAAAAAAATCAGTAAAGTGAGGTGCCCATTAACATATGAAAATGTAAATTTTAAGTAGGTAGTTACATAAGTCTGGAGTTCAGGAAAAAAAGTCTGGTTTAGGGAAATAAATTTAGTGGTAGTCCATATATAGATGGTATTTAAAGCCAAGAAACAAGATGAGATCACCAAGGGAATGAGTCTAGATAGAAAACAGAGGAGGTCTGAGAACTGAACTCTGAGACACTTCAACATTCAGAGGTCAGGTTGATGAATAAAGAGCAGCCAGTGAGATATGAGAACTAGATCTGTGTTGTTTTTTTGAAGCTAGTGAATTACGTGTTTCAAAAAGGAAGTGGAGAGCAACTGAGGACTAATAAGTCACCATTACTTGTGACAATGTCAAGGTCATGAGGAACTTTGGCAAAAACAGTTTTCATAATATGGGGCAAAACACTGACTGAAGTGGGTTTAAGAGAGATTGGAAAGAGAACTTAAGAGAGTGAAGTTTTCCTGTAAAGGAGAGCTGAGAAAGGGAAGGATTTCTGGAAGGGGGATATGAGGTCAGAACTTTTTTTTTTTTTTTTTTTTGGAGACAAAGTCTCGCTGTCACCCAGGCTGGAGTGCAGTGGTGTGATATTGGCTCACTGCAACCTCTGTCTCCTGGGTCCAAGTGATTCTTCTGCCTCAGCCTCCCAAGTAGCTGGGAATACAGATGTGCGCCACCATGCCCTGCTGATTTTTGTATTTTTAGTAGAGACAGGGCTTTGCCATGTTGGCCAAGGTGGTCTCAAACTCCTGACCTCAGGTGATCTGCCCACCTCAGCCTCCCAAATTGCTGAGATTACAAGCATGAGCTACTGTGCCCAGACAGTATTTTTAAATGAGGGAAATTACAACATGCTTGTGTACTAATGGACATGATCAAAAGAACAAAGTTAATGATGCAGGAGACGAGTGTCCTGCAGGTGGCATTAGTGAAGCAGTATAACCAGGATTTCTCAGTATTGGCATTAATGACATTTTGGACTGGATCGTTCTTCGTTGGGGTGTAGGGGGAGCTGTCCTGTGCATTGTCGGATGTTTAACATCATTCCTGGCCTTGACTCTCTAGGTGCCAGTAGAACTCCCTTGGTTGTGGCAACTAAAATGTCTTCACACATCACCAGTCATATTCCAGGTGGCAGAAAGGAGCAAAATTGCCCAATTGAGAACCATGGTTACAGGCTGATGACAAGAGTTTCAAAGCTAGAGTAGTTTTAGGAAAGAGGGCAAGTAAAGAGTCTGGGAGCAGCAAGTAAGACAATTAATCCCAGTCTCAGGTCCAGTGGTATGAGCTGTGAGAGGTTAGAGGAAAAAAAAAACAATGAGGTTCCCTTTTGAGAAGGCTGCAGGGGTTAGCCAGTTGGAGTTCAGTTAGAGCAATGATAGAAAGGGGAAAGTTTAGAGAGAATGTTCGGAACAGGAGATTTTGCTGATGCCTGAGTATGAGTTCCAGAAGTGATAACAGAATTTCGGGAGTAGGGTAAGAATAGGAGATGTGGTCTGAGTGGGGTTGGAGGTTAAAGAGCTGTATGGGGATTCATGGGCATAATGAGATACTATCGGTAGTCTCAAATCATATTTGGTTGGTAGGACCCTTACTGTTGGGTGGGAGCAAGGGGCGAGCATCTTAATAAGCATACAGATCATGGGTACTTCACACCTGCCAGTGGTGGTGTGAAGGCTATCTAGAGCACCTAATTGTCTAGGGATCCTTTCTAATTCTTGAACTTTAAGAGTCCCTGGGCTCCCTCTTGACTGCCCTGGATGGAGGAAATTTAAAGTACAGGGTGCTTCAATACAGGCAGTAAGACGCATGTACGAATAATGGCAACATAAAAAGAGTAGACTCGGTCTCCATTGTGAGAAGAGAAAATTGGGAAACATAACTTAGGGCAGAGATTCTCTAAAATCATACAAGGATAATACTAATCCTTGATACCATTTTCACTGTTTGAGAATGAGATGAGAATAAAAAGGACTATGAAATGTGTTTTTATACTCGCCTTTATACTAATTTTTATTTCTACTATTTGAAGTGACAATATCCTTTTAAAAATTAAAGGTGGTGAAAGTGGATGGTAAAGTTGTTTTTGTTTACTCTTTTACATAAAAGGTTGGCAGTCTTTGAAGAGGTTGGTTATCATTAACTGTACAACTTAAAGTGACTTAATTCTATTCATTAATTTTAATGCAGTTTCTGGTTGTGAACAAACTATAACTGAGATGTCATAAATTATAATCACACAAATTTTTGTTGATTGTTAAACCTGCTACTTTTGAAGGTCTTCAGAGCTTTTAAACCCTTAATAATTATACCCTTTGCCTCCACAAGATGGAGTAAATGTTCTGCATAGTAAATGTTAACTGAAAATAGTTTGCTTTTTATATTAAATGTCTTTGCCTGAAAATCTGCATCATTGATAATTGTTTATATATTAGACCTTAGAAACAACTATGAAAATTCACACAGCTTCCCTCTGTGTCACAAAGATGTTTTTTCTCATTAAACGTGAAATACACTCTAATGGTAAAAAAATAATAATGAAACTCTGTAGTACCCATCTCCTTTTACTGGGATATAAGAAGCAAAATTAGTAATTAGAAGCCCTGATTCTTTTTTATTATATCTTGGTTGCAGGAGAGGTGGATTTGATTGTTCAGCTGCAGAGCTGTTGCCTTCAGTCAAAGGGATAGACATTATTTCATCTCTTTCTTTTACTTGGCCTTTACTTTTTCAAATCTAAGATTCTTTTTTTGTACCTTTTACCTTCTGCCACTGACTCCTATTATTTGAAACATTAAATTGGAAGTTATATACATAGGGACTTTAATTAAAATTTACTCTTTTTTTCACTCAAGAATTAAAAAAAAAAGTGGTTTCCAAATAAATATGTATTTTTAAAAAGTTGTAAGAGAAGCATTTTATTTATTTTTTTATTTATTTTTCAAGACAGAGTCTCGCTGTCTCCCAGCCTGGAGTGCAGTGGCGCAATCTCGACTCACTGCAACCGCTGCCTCCCAGTTTCAAGCGATTCTCCTGCCTCAGCTTCCTGAGTAGCTGGGACTACAGGTGTGTGCAACCACGCACAGCTCATTTTTGTATGTTTAATACAGTCAGGGTTTCACCACGTTGGCCAGGCTGGTCCCAAACTCCTGACCTCAGGTGACCCACCCGCCTCAGCTTCCCAAAGTGCTTGGATTATAGGCGTGAGCTAATATGCCTTGCAAAGGTTAGAAGAAAAGCATTTCAGGAGCACCTCTTTCCTTAATGATGTATGATTGCAATGTAACAGATACCTAGATGTAGTTCAAGGTTGATGCTTTGGGTCCAAGCTTAATGTTCTATTGATCTTCTCTAATCTTTATTAACACAAAACCTCTTGGTCAGCACTACGTAGCCTAATTTCAAGCATTTGCCTAAAAGTCAAAAGTGTAATGTAAACTTATATTCATTTAATCCAAGCAAATACATACTTGACTGTACTTGATAAGAAGTGTCTACTGAAGGTATGTAGGCTATGTAAAAGCCCAGAAGATAGCCCTGATTTCATTCACTTTTTAAAAATAGCATTGTTTCAGTATATCTCCATATTTGTTGCTGTGTCTGAACTTGCATTGAATTTTTATTTAAGGGAGAAAAAGAGTGTGTACTATTCACTGCTCTAACTTTAGCTGCTACCATTTTTTTTCTTTTGCCTTATATTCTAGTTGCATAACATTTGTCCATATTTATGATGGAACATTTTACAAAGATGTAATATATTTTATATAATCAGATATATTTAAAATATTTGCATTTCCACATTATATTCAATAATATAGGATCATATAATCAATTGAGAGTCATATAATCAATTTAAGACATCAGATATTTTTTTTATATTTAAGTTTTATAAATTATATATTATACATTTACATCACATCTCAATTCAGATTAACCACATTGAAGATGCTCAGTAGCCTCCTGTGACTATTGGCAACTTTATTGGACAGTGTACTTCTAAATCATAAGGCCCAAATTCTTTACTACATTTAGAGATTGAATGAATTACTTATGAGTTGAAATTATCACATGAAGACTGGTAGACATGTTTGCATATTGCCAGCAATGTGTCTTGGGGGTGGGAGGGTTCCAGCTCATGAGTCCTAGGGTTGTAAACAGCTCTGCTTTAATATAAATGAATGAGCTTTCCAAATATATTGCCAATGGTGTAAAGAATACCTTGGCTTCTGAATTAAGATAGGTCATGTTGTGCTACTCAGTCTAAACTAACCCTCTAACCTCAGTGGCATAAAATGATAAAGATTTTTTTTCTTGGTCATAATATTTATTATTTTTTATGAATAAAATTTTTACTAGGGAATATTTCAGATAACACAAATACAGCTAAAATACTGTAATGAACTCATATTTACATTGTTCAGCTTCCCTGGTATTATATGATCCAAGCATGAATACTTCAGCATGTATCTATTTTTTAAAGTTATAATTTTACGCAACAAAATTAATGATAATTTCCTGATAATATACCAGTTCTGTATTCATTTGTTTCAAAGATGCTTCTTTATAGTTGGCTTGTTCAAATAGGAATCCAGAAATATATCTATACATTTTATTAGTTGATATATCTCTTAAATCTCTCAGTTATTCCCTCCTCACTCCTTTTTAATTGCCATTTTTTGACTGAAAATGGTCATTTTTCTATAGATTTTCCTACATTTTGGCATTTGGCTGATTATATCCTTTTGTATCCCCAATACTTCCTGTAAACTAATTGATCGTGAAAATTGAGATTTCATTCAATTCATTGTCAAGGCCAATTTGCTGGCAGTGTTCTTTAGTTTCTGTTTTATTACATCAGGAGGTACATGATATCTGTTTGTCCTAATGTTAATGAACAGACTGATCAGTGGGTTCAGGTGTTGTCAGCATGATCCATCTACTACAGAGTTCTACATAAATCTTCTATCTAAATGTTTTAATGTCACTGATAATTATTTCCTCTTTATTTTAATTACTGATGGCAAATGGTGATTTTCCTGTTATTCCTCCTCCATCTTTTTAGCTGATATGCTTATATAAAGAACTTTTTTTTTTTATCATCTACTTAGGACAAATGCTTATCTCCCTTTATTTGTCAATTTTCAGAGTTAGTGAGTACCCTAGTAATTTGCAGAGGCAATCAGTAAAGTCCTTTGTTTTAGTATAATTTTATGAACAGATTTTTATATTTGAGATGTTTTTACACTATTACAGTCATTCATTTTAATGCTTGAATTATCCCATTTTGGGCCTATCATGTTGGCCTTAATAGCCTCTTGACATGACCCCATCAATCTTTGATAGCTTCTTTGCTTTCTGGTATGAAAAATATCCTAAGCTAATCATGTTCATTTTCTGCCTTAGATCTAGATGCAGCCATTTCTCAAAAAGCCCCTGGTTCCTTTGAATGACAAATAGTGGATACCACAGTCTGGGATATTAGGGCTGTTTATTTCTACTGGGATACTTTTGCTTTCAGACATTTTCCATGGTGAAAAAGACAGCATCTTCTGGTTTTCCCATTCTCTGAGATTAAATAACCCATTTTTTTTAATAACAAGTTGTGGTATTGTGAAATTGTAAAATTACATTAGTGACTGTTGACTTTGCACACAATTTAGAAGCATCAGTGGAGGGCTGAGTCTTCCTGTTTCATCGTAACAAATATGTTTTAATCTTTGCTCTGCTTGAGTTTGAGAGACTGATTTGTGTGAACCAAAGAAACCAGATGACTTGTTACGTAAAAGAGAATATTTGAATTTAAATTGTTAGATGGATTAAAACCATATATCATCACCATGACTGGGAATTTTGTTTCTTTGGCCACTTAGGAGAGCTGTGCCATTATAAATACACATTTATATTATTTTAGCTAGAAGCCCATCTTAATATATATGTATCTGTTGTGGAGTGATGGATGTGAAAAAACGTCTAATGTGTAATTTGCGATTCTCTTAAAGCTCTGATCTCTTCTCATTGAGTTCCATAGTTATCCATGCTCTTTGAGGGTAGGAAATTGTTTAATGCTTGTACATAATTGATTTCTCGATAAGAAATAGAATTACAGTCTCTAGGAAGTTCTGTAAATTGTGTCATTAGAGGCATTATCACCACTTTATCAAATGTTGAACAGAAACTGGTTCTGAAGCATTCTGAAAGAGTAGAAATAAGTTTAAATTCCATTTTGCTTAGGTACCTCATCTTTGAAATTTCCAGTCATGGAAATTACTTTTAGGGATGAGCATTGAAAAATTAATTTTTTATATAATGCTTTAATTTCCCCTGAATCTAATTGAAACTATTATGGGTATTGAAACCCTGATGTATTAGTCTGTTGGTCTGTCTTATGAAGACAATGATCCTTACTCCTTATAATTCTGTCTTTAATATTTTAAAGATCATATTTTGTCTTTTACCTGCCTTTGGCAAAAAGTGATGAAACTCATAGCTTTTATTTTACAATTAAAATCTTGAGTATGAAAGACGTAACTGTGATTTACAGAAAGGAATAGTTGCCTGCTCTAGAGAATTTGTGTGTACTTTTCTTTATTATGTCTTCTGTTATTGGTGTCACCCTTATTCCCCAAACTGTCTAACTCCTAAGATGATTTTCTCCAGAGAAAATATTTCTTTTTGGGGATGAGAATTCTCTCTAGTTTTGTGTGCAAGGATGAGACAATATAGGTGTGCTCATCTTCAAGTGACTGATGGCACATTTCTTTACTGTGGGGTAAGGATAGAAGCCAAAGCCATGGAAGATGTTGGTTCAGCCAGTGGGTAGTTTCCTTTCCTTTTCCTCACATCCCTCAGTTCTGTTCATTCTCATCGTTATCAAGAAGTATTTATATGTGTTCCCTAGTTTTAAATAGATTCTCTCTTGTATTTTATTTCTCTTGTTGGTTAATTTGATAGTAGGAGTTGAAGACTCACCTCAGTGTGTCACCTCAATATGAAAGCTCTGGCATTGTATTATGACTCCAGAATTACTCCAAATGTAATTCAGTAATAACATCTGTTGAATCAATAGTTGTTTAGTGATTGCTCTAACAGCATTTAGAGTTAAGGAGATAGTAAATTCTTGCCAAAATAAAGGAAACTTTTATTTTACTTTGCTTTTCTTTGCCTGTGAATTTCAAGTCTGCATAAATAGGTATTGCTTATATGATCCAGATTATTTTGTTAACATTAACTCTCTCTGGCTCTACTGATGTGCTCTAACTTGGGAGAGGAAAACAAGACCCCTGAAGGTTTCTCCATGTTTTTATCACTTCCTGATGGGATTTATTTACATGTAGCGATTTGGGGCACCATTGTCCTATCTTTTAAGTTAGGAAAATGTGACTATCAATGGAAACAGATTAGACTCTACCATGTTAAAAGTAATTCTGTTGTCTTTCATTTGTGTGTAAACGTTTACTTACTTTAACATGATTGAGTACAGCACAGAATGTTGTAATTTTCTAACTACAAAGATTGAAATTACCTTTATTTGCCTTGCTATTATGCAGACAATGGAAATATCCTTGCTATTAAATTATTTCTCAAAATTCTTAACATCTTTTATTCCTTTATTATTTTGTGTTTTCTTTTAAGTATTCCATCAATACTTCAGTAATAACATGCTCTCCTACTTTTGGAGCAGTAATTTTGTTAGCAAGTTAACTTATTTTGAATGAACTGTGCCATCACCACGGAAATAGTACTTCAGTAGAAATTCTAGTTAATAAAGCTTAACTGTTTAAAGATGTTTCTCTTCAATATCTTTTGTTTTGTTAGATAATTTTTTAAAGCTAGGCTTCTTCCCAGATGTAGCTGTTATTGTTTAAAATGGTTTTCCACAATTGTGCTATTTTTACCTTCTTCCTCTATGGATGATTTTTGTACAAAGTGAAGTTTAGATACAAGGATGGGAAACTGAAAGGATTTTAGTCACTCATATTCTTGCCCTATGACAATATGAGGGTTCTATAGTAAAGACAGTAATAGGTTGAAATATAACATACTTTTATTTGTCATTCCAACCATTTATTGTAACTCTATAGTCTTTAAACTGCCTGTTAATCACCTGAGGCTACCCATGTTCTGCACTACAGGGAATTTCAAGTGATAGAATCTAATTCCACTCACTCTGTTCCTGCAGCTCTTGATATAATTAAAACAATGCTTAAAAGCAGTGCCTCTAAAGTCAGACTGCCTAGGTTTTAATCTTGGTTCCATCACATATTTCTGTATAACTTCTTTATGCCTCAGTTTTTTCTTCTTGAATGGGAATTTTATTACTGCTTCTACAGGTTATTGGAGGGATCATATGACTTAATATAAGGTGCTAAGAATAGTGTCTTGCAGAAAAAAGACAGCTATGCTTTTTTTATTTTTCTCTTTGATGGACTTCACATACAAGTAAAAGAAGGCTGCCTCATTGCTTCTATAACTTATTAGATAGAAAATAGACTTGTTAGGCCAGGGGCAGTGGCTCATGCCTGTAATCCCAGCATTTTAGGAGGCCGAAGCAGGAGGATCACGAGGTCAAGAGACCAGACTGGCCAACGTGGTGAAACCTCATCTCTACTAAAAATACAAAAATTAGCCAGGTGGCGTGCACCTGTAGTCCCAGCTACTCAAGAGGCTGAGGCAGGAGAATCTCTTGACCCTGGGAGGTGGAGGTTGCAGTGAGCCGAAATCTCACCACTGCACTCCAGCCTGGTAACAGAGCAAGACTCCATCTCTGTCTCAAAAAAAAAAAGAAAAAGAAAAGAAAATAGACATGTTACTCTACTATGACAATTAGACATCTGTAATTTTTCAAATCCTGCTTTTTATGTCAAAGAGAAAAATGGCAAGGAAATAAAACTATTGTAAAGGATTTATTTGAGAAAGTTACAAGGACTTAGAGTCAGTATTGATAACCTTGTTTCATCTAGAGGCGATTGAATTGCATTCAGTATGTTTAATTTGCTAAGGCCTAGAATAATTGTTAAGTTAAAATACATACAGATACCTTAGAACCAAGATGATTATATTTCAGTTATGCTGGATAATTTCTCCATACTGTAGCTTTCTTCTTTATCAGTCATTTCCTTGTTGATAGCCATGTTTTATCTCTCACTATTCTTGAGTGGGCATTGAACCATAAAATGCTGCTATCTGTGAGGGAACCCATAGATGTAATGCAAGAAGTTGGGGGAAAGATAAAAAAGATACTTACTTTTATTTTTGCCTAATGGTTTTTTTGTGGGTTTGGTTATGTTTTGGGTTTGGGTTTGGGTTTGGGTTTGGGTTTTTGTTGTTGTTGTCGTTGTTGTTGTTTTTACAGACAGGGTACAAAAAGCAAGCCTCACATAAATGAAATTAGTCCTAGGCAAGAAAGTTTAGCAACTACTGGCCTGACTCTTAAAGTTTATGTGAAAGAGGTGCATCATTTATTATTTATTATTGCATCTATTGTAATTTTTTAAATTGCAATTCATCACTCAAGCGACACATCAGAATGTTGACTCTCTAAGAGTTTAAAAATGTTTCAGATTAATGTTTGTCACTGGAAACGACCAAGCCTAAGGAGACCAGGTCACATTAGTTGATTTAGCCAAACATTGGACTACTGTGTAATTATGATAAAGATTAAGTTGATGTACTTATACAGATATAGAAAGAGCACTAAAATGTATTATTAGATGAAAAAAGATACAACATATATATATATGGTGTTCTCATTTTTTAAAATAAAATTAAGAGGATATATATATGCCATTATATGCATACATTTTTTCTGTAAGGATACATAAAAATATTAACTTTTTTTCTTTTTCTTGTTTGAAATTTTAATCATATATAATCTAATATTTTCATTAAAATATGGAAACAAAATTACATTTGTATAATAAAAGGAGGAAGTCTTTTAAATTTCAGATCTATATTTTGTCCTTGGAAATATTAGAAAGGGCAACAAGATTCTATTTTGATTAGACTTAGAAAACAGTTATTTAACACAAGATTACTTTTTTCTAGGATTTTCATTTAAACAGGGTTAATTTGGAAGAAACTTCAGGGGTGGAGAACTCTCCAGCTGGTGCTAGACCAAAGAGAAAAAACAAGAAGTCTTATGACTTAACTCCAGTTGATAAATTTTGGCAAAAACATAAAGGAAGGTAAGCAAAATATCAATAAGTAAAAGATTCATTTTTTTAAAGAGAAATTAAGGTGTCATTCGCCTTAATGAATTTGGGAAAAAATTCAAAAGGGTCATGTAGGTTCATTCACACAATGAGTGGGAGCTATAATTAAATAGTCCATAGATATTTGTCTTTATTTCTCCATTTCTCGCTGATTCCTAGGTTGTTTTTCATTAATTGTTGTCTTACAGGGATCACTTCTCTTTTCAATGAGAGCATCCCATGTAATTTTGAAGATATTACAGATAGTCTTTCAATTTTGTTGTTCTCTCCACTGACTCTATAAGACCATCTCTGCCTTTAATTAAAATTGGTTTTTGTGATGTGGGGGGTGATTTTTTTTTCTTTTTGTTCCATGTTGCCCTCATGTAAACCTTGTTTTAGATATCTGTGGAGAGAGTACCTAAGCCTAAAGCCTAGAAATTTATTCTAAGTACATTAGAAATAATGAGTGAAAAAACTGCATTAATTTGCCACGTGATTTACTGTGAGCAGATACACATATCCCATGTGATGCTATGCCCCCTTAAAGTTTAGGGTACTTCATAGGCTCAGTTACTGCTATAAAAGTTATTTGGTGATCATTATGTCTACAGCAATCATTCTAAACAAACAAAAAAATTACTCAGAGAAAAAGAGGAACACTGTTAAACAATTATGAATATATGATTTTTAAAAAATATTCCAAAATGTGTGTGTGTGTCTTTGATGTAGCTGTTCTTTTGGTCTTATATTTATTGCTTAAAGAGAAGTAGAATATAGACTTGGTTCAACATGCTGGGTTTTTAATATGTTTTATCTTTTTTTCACTTACAACTTTTTTTTAAGCTGGAAAATCAAATTGCCATAACAAAGATTTGACTTGCTCTGTAGAAAAAAGTCACTGTCTTTCTCACTATGGCAATTTTAGGTACTATATTAATTAATTTTATTTTAAATAATATTCTTCCCTTTGGAATTCCATAGTCTACATTTCCCTCCAGAATGGTGACGTACAATAAATTACATTTTACTAGAGAGGCATTATTTATAGAGAATACAGCATATTTTGAAGTTGACATTCCCTAATATAGAAAAGCTTAAGAAAACATCTCTTTATTCAAATATGAAAATTTTTAATTTTTTAGAACGTATGTTTTAAAAACAATCTAAGAGATCAGTTGAATAGTAAGAACTTTAACCTTCTGTTCATTTAGTAGTAATAGCTCTCTTGTTCTGCATCTTACTACAGTAGTAACATGGGCACAGAAACACTTGGAGATAACATAAACAAGTGACTTAAACCTCTCTGAGCTTCAGTTTCCTCATCAGTAAAATGGGACAATAATAATTCTGCCTATTGCCCTGTTTCAGAAGATTCTTATGAATATTGAGATAATGAATTTAAAGGTTAATTTGCCCAAATCATCCAGCATTCATTGATAAAGCCAGGGATGGAATCCAGGTCTGGCAGACTGTAAAGCACTCAGTCTTAACCATGAATAGTTTAAGTTATGATAGTTAACCTCCACAGATTTGTCAGGATTAAATGAGGTTGCAGTGAACTGAGATTGTGCCATTGCACTCCAGCCTGGGCAACAAGAGTGAGTGAAACTCCATCTTAAAAAATAAAAAAAGATAAATTCTTAGCATAGTATTTGATGTACAGTAAAATTGCTCAGTAAATGTGAGCAATTATTATTCTCTGTTAACTCTGAGACCTAAAGATATTGGAGATTTTGAGGATTATCTAGTTCAACCCCTACATTTTACAGATAAAGCTAGGGCCCTGAGAGGGTAAGACTCTGCCTATAAAGGGAGTTTCCATTTTATTTAGACATAACAAGGGTTCCTGACTCCCCAGTGCAATGCTGAGTCCTCAGTGCTGTTTTTTGCTAACATAGACTCAGCTGGAGCTGGAGTAAATGCCTGGGGTTGTGAGGTAAAATTGGACTGTGTTCCTCAGAATCCTTTCTGAACCCCTGTCTTTTCTGTCTTTTCTATTTTCCCATTGGATAAATGTGGTCATTATTAGTGAGGTATTTTCAAATGTCAGAGCTGAAGAAGGGAAGAAAGGTTTTTGTTCCATTGTTGATGAGACATGACCTCTTCTTTCTTAAAGAAGAAAAGGCCTCTACTCCCCTCCCCCTGCCCTACAGGCTGTAGATGAAAATTTTCATTTTAAGAAATATTTCATGGTCAACATGTATTCATCTAGAATTTGTCAAGATTAGTACAGTGTTTTCTACCTGAGCTGTTCATGATTGCAGCTCACTTCTGCCTAAAGTTTCTGTAAGTTACTGCTAAACAGCAATGTCCTGGAAGAAGACAGCAGGTATTAGACCACTAAAACTGTGGCCCAAGTGCTATTTTTACCAGTAGTATTCTGGGATATTATGGGTTATGAGTTACAAGAATTTTTTCACAGTTACCTGCAGGTGATATTTTTAAATGCCACCTTTGTAGTTTCATGGGCCCTTTGACATTATGTGTTAATTTGGGTAGGAATATTGAATTGATATTTGATATACCATGACTTGTCTTCCATTGATTTTCAGTCATGTAAATATTTTACTTTTTCTTCTGAAAGCATACAGGTGAAGAGAATGTATGATATTGTTAATGAAAAATATAAATGAAATTTAACTTTTAGATGTATAAGTATTATATGCATTTTAAAGAAATAGTATTTATTATATGGGTATCAGAAAGACATGTAGTTGTATTTATGCTGAATGTTTTCTGCCTTTGTTATATATAAAATGTATTCAAATCCAAATAAGTATATTTAAAATAATAAATATTCATTGTATATATCTTAGAATTCACACAAAAATCAGTCTTTTAATGTCATACTCATAGTTCTTGTGCACTACTGTTTTAGTCCATTCCCAGAAGTTGCAGAATCAGTTCAGCAAGAACTAGAATCTTACAGAGCACAGGAAGATGAGGTCAAACGACTTAAAAGCATTATGGTAAGATTCTGTTTGCCTTCTAAGAATTATAGGAAAGAAGAGGGTTATCTGTTAAAGAGATTTGGGTTTTTTTCCTTATAAAAATTCAAGGCCATTTAATGCTTTTATAACAAAAATATTTTCAGCTTACATATATGACCAAAAAAATCTAAATATTGAGAAGAGAAATGTTTTAAATATTAATATAAATGTGATTTGAAAAAATATATAATGTAGCTTCATTTTAGAGATACATGTTCTAATGCTGCTCATTCTAACACATATCGATCTAACTTGATATTTCAGCTCTACTATTTATTGCTGTGACCTGTGGCACATCTCTGGGCCTATCTCCTTATCCAAAAATGCCAGCTGATTATTTAGTCATCTAACCATTAGACTGGCAATGACTAGAACTTTTATGTAACTGTCATAAATATATATGCCTGCACCTACCTCAGAGGAGGAGAATTGCTATTCTAGGTGACTTAAAAATCTTACTATATATCAGTGATCTTAGGAATATGTTGATTTTTGTGCTTGGGCCTGGGATTTTTGAGTACTTATTAGGATCTTTTTTCTTTACAAGGGACTAGAAGGGGAAGATGAAGGAGCCATAAGTATGCTTTCTGACAATACTGCTAAGCTAACATCAGCTGTTAGGTAAGTGAGCAGTATATCCTGCTTGAAGTCTTTCTGTTGATAAGATTTATTTATTTATTTATTTATTTATTTATTTTTATATGACTAAAATATTATTAATCTTTTTAACTAGTAGGAAATAGTAAGCAATAGCAAATATAACTGAATTTAAAGAACTGAATTATTTTTAACTAAACGTTTAAGCTGATTTTAGTTCCCTCAGAGGAGATCGTTCGTTTCTTCGACCAGTTAAAACTGTGTAATAAGGGTAATTTTACAAGGAAAATACTATTAATGATAAAGTAGGGCAAGTGATTATTAATTTTATTATTGATACTATTTTCTTAACTAAAAGTTAAGCAGTTTTTCTGTACTTTGAATGCCATTAAGAAGAAGGGAGGAAATGTGTTTTAGAAATACAGATAAAGGATGTTTCCATTAATTTGATTTTATTTAAGCCTCCAAAGTTTGGAATCATAAAGTAAGATGGTAGAAATGATATTTGGAAGCCAGATTATTTTAAAACAAGAAGCATTTCCCCTGTATTAAAGTAATAAATACTGTAGGTGTTCAAGTCTAGAGATTAAATCTGTTGATAGTTTAACTTGTCATCTTATCACTGTTTCACTGTTCTGAGTTTCCCAGAGGAGATAATGAGGTCTGTATCACTTTAGAAAATGTATTGGTTAATATTTAATATTTTGATATTTGCAGTTCTTTACCAGAACTCCTTGAGAAAAAAAGACTTATTGATCTCCATACAAATGTTGCCACTGCTGTTTTAGAGCATATAAAGGTAAATTGAATTTCTTCTCCCCATAATATGACTTGCATTTACATAGGGTTTATATGTTTCCGTATGTCTGTTTCTTCATCTTTAAAATGATATTAATAATTCCTAGCTCATAGTGTTATTTGGAGAATTAAAGGAGAGAATGTTAGTAGTTTTTAAAAGCTATTCTCTGGTGTCCTAGAGCTGTATAGAGACATTAATGGATCACTTGTATCTATTTTATGTTTAGGATTCTGCAGAACATTTGGTTTGAGAAAGAGGTCCTGAGCCTCTCTCTTTAAAAACATTTGAAAGCCATAGTTATAAGTAAAGTGCCTTTTACATGACAGGTGCTGAAGAGATACTAGTTCTGTTATGCAGGTTAGAAAATCTGTACAGAACTCCACTTCTTTTCCCCTTAGATGGTGCTCCCTCAAAATCAGTATATTAAAGAGCTTTTATTTAACAGCTTTATTGAGATGTAATTCACATACTATGCAATTCATCAATTTAAAATATATCATTCAGCAGGTTTTAGAATATTTACAGAGTTGTTGCAACCACAACGACAGTTTAATTTTAGAGCATTTTTGTCACCTCAAAAAGAAACCCCCTACCTAGTACCGGTCACATTAAGTTGTTTTTGGACCCTGTTTCCATTGTTCATTAGAAGTTGATGTTATAACTAAGATACTACATCAAAAAGAGCAAAATGAATCAAATGCCCGTATTGACATAAATCAGTGAGCCATGTTTTTTTTGTACTGATTTATATAGTTACAGAAATTAAGTTCTGCTATAGCATTTAGCATAGTAAATATTTTTATTTTTTATTAATTTTTTTAATTTAAAGACAGAGTCTTGCTATGTTTCCCAGGCTAGTCTCAAACTCCAAGCCTCAAGTGATCCTGTCACCTCAGCCTCCCGAGTACCTGGGACTACAGGCGTGTGCCACCGCACCTTAGCATACTGAGTTTTATATATTCAGTCATAAAATACCAGATTCTTTATGTTTTTCACTTGTAGAAGTTCATTCATCTACTTTCATGACTTTTAAAAATGATTACTTGGTCTGTATGTGTCCTGCTCTTGGTTTCAAAATTCAGTAAATGCAAGTGCTTGTTATAAGCCAGGTGCTGTGTTAGACACCTAGATTTAAACAATTAGACATGCTCTAAGGAGTTTACAGTTTTAGAAAGGCACATAAACCAAGGACAGTAATATACTGTGATAGTTGTTATTATGATGAGGTATATAAAGTGCAGTTAATACACAGATAAGGGAGTAATGAGTTCTTTTGGCCAAGGAAGAGACTGAGAGAGGGTCAGAAAGGGGAGACAGCAGGGATTGAAGGAAAGTTGCAGAAAAACTACAGAGAAGTTAGAACTTGAATGAGCAGAATTCACTGGTTAGATGGTAGAGGAGGAATATGTTCTGCAAAAGCTAAGAGAAAACTTGAGCCTAAGGCTAGAGAATTAAAAATGAACACAGTATTTAATAAAATGTTAAAAGTTTAATGAAGTAACTATTTGGTGTGACTAGAGGAAACTGAATCTAGTGAATAATAATAAAACAGAAAAGGTTAGCCGGATCAGAGGGCCTAAAAGTCAGTTTAACACCTTGTGTTAGCACCTTTCCCCTTCCATTCCTGACTTCACTCTGCCCATACAGCTTTTCCCAAGCTAATATTCACTTTAACAGTTCCTAGTGTCATCATTGTCATTCCCCAAAGTTTTCTTTTTCTTCTTTCACTACTTTGTATTCCATATCCTTTCTCATATAAATTATTCAATACCCATCTTGTCCTTTCCATTCCCACAGCCACTACTGTGGTCTTTTTCTTAGGATCTCTTATATTTCTTTTGTTCATTTTTAATATTATTGGTAGGACTTTCTCATTTCTAAGATTCTACTTTGTATCTATTGTAGTATTAAAATAGCTTTATAGAGTAGCTAAAGTAGTTCCTGTATCAGAGAGTCTGAAGAATATGAAGGGCCAGAGATTTCATAAATAAGAGCTCACTGATAGGGAACCCTCTACATGTTAATGTAGAATTTATTGTTCAGGGAAAGAAAGGGGCAGAAAAGTACAGTATCATACTTCTTGTGTCAGAAGGGAAATGGGTATTAGAATATAGACTCTGCTTATGTTTGCACAAAGAAACTCTGAAAAACTAGAAGAAATAATAAAACAAATACCTACAGAAGCAGATAGAAAAGGGGTGGAAGAGGACCATCCCTTTTCTATCTGCTTCTGTAGGTAAAATAAGGGTGAAATAAGACTTCTCAGTATATATCTTTTTATGCCGCATTCATTTTTGAACTTTCTGGGTATTTCATCTATAAAACTTTGGCCTTGCATGCCACTGCAAGGGAGTGGGAGTGAGAGGATTCTGATTTTTTGTTGCTCCATATGTAATTCACTTCTTAGTCTACTATTTAGATGTTTCTACCTTGTTGTGCCTTGGCATGATCTGTTTAACTGAAATGAACTATACATATGTCCCGAAATCACTTTCAAACTTCATCTCAGAATGTGTCACTTCCTCCTCCACAATTGGCTATTTATTTCATTCTGCCTTTTAGCATCGTGTATTTATTTATGTTATATACTTACATATTGGTTCTGTGTTGGTATCACTATAATTTCATGAATGGTTTCTACTCCCACTTGATTATTAACACCCTCAATAATATGAAAGAGCAAAGAACATTTTGTTCAAATTGAACATTTAAACAAAATGTTCTTTGCTCATTCATTATTATCTGGAGCATAATTTAAGAGATATTTGGTAATTTTTATTTACTTTGGAGGATCTTAATATGTTAACTTTATTTGGATAATTTTAATCAACAAAATTTTCATTTAGGAAAGGTCTCACACAGCAAAGTTTTACTAATTTTCCATGATCTTTAAGATATTAAATAGGAAAACTAATGAGGAAAAGGTTTTTTTCAAAAAAAACAAGGAAAATAGTTAAGATAACTTTCCATTTAGTAAAGGTGAATGTATGTGGATTTGCATGCTAAAAAAGTAAACATAACTTGACCACCTGACAATTTTGCATGGAGTACAATATGACTTGTATGCCAGTTACTAATTAATACAATAATTAAGAATTATGTTTTTATCTTTGCTAATGTTTGTATGGTATGCAGAATTACTGCTGAATTTATCCATCAAATATGGTAAACAAAATAATCTATTGTTTTTTTTTTCTGTATTAACTATATGTTCAAAAGTAAGATACTTTAAATTTTGTTAAGAAATGAACGCCAGACACAGTAGCTCACATCTGTAATCCCAGCACTTTGGGAGGCTGAAACAGGCAGATTGCATGAGCTCAGGAGTTTAAGACCGGCCTGCACAACATGGCAAAACCCCGTCTCTAAAAAAAATTAGCCAGGCATGGTGACACATGCCTGTGGTCCCAGCTACTCATGAGGCTAAGGTGGGAGGATCACATGAGCCTGCGAAGTTGAGATTGCACTGCTGAACTTTAGCCTAGTACTTTTAAACTGTACTTTTGACCTGTCTCAAAGAAAAAAAATGAACATGTCTTAAAATTGATCATAGAAAATAGAAACTTACAAGGTGAGTAGACATTATGTATTTTTATTATTAATGTATTCTCATATTTATTTTGAAACAGGCCAGAAAATTGGATGTATATTTTGAATATGAAGAAAAAATAATGAGTAAAACTACTCTGGATAAATCTCTTCTAGATATAATATCAGACCCTGATGGTATGTACCATAAATTTGAGGCTAATGTAAGTTTCATATCTGATGAAACCAGCATTTTCAATTTCAGTAAACTTTGAATAGAATTATTGTATTTCTGACAATGCTAATATCAAGATAATTAAATGAGCTATTTTCTGGGAAAATTTCGTAACCTAGCAGTTCCTACAGTGGAAAAATGATTTGTATTTCATTTCTTGAACTTTTATTTTATAGTATTTAAGCACTTTTTATAATTTACTTGTTTAAGGTAATGTATGTAAAGCTTAATTTCTTCTGGTTCCAGGAAGACTTGAAGGTATAACATTCAAATCAAGTGTCTCTAAGTGATTCGCTTCCTAATTACTTTGGTGTACCCTGAGTTTCCTGAAAATACGTATCTAAAACTAAATTCTGTTTTACATGTTTAAGGAATTTACTTTTAAAGGAACTCTATGGCCAATCCCTTTAAATATTTGTATGTTAGATTTTCTTAAAATAGAACTATTTGTACTTAGAAAATGTGATCTATGGAGACCAATATGTTAAGTGAGATAAGCCAGGCACTGAAGGACAAATATCACATGTTCTCACTCAGGTGGAAGCTTAGAAAGTAGATCTCATGATGATACAGAGTTGATTGGTAGTTACGAGAGGCCAGGAAGTTAGAGAGATGGGGGAATGAAGGGAACAAAAAGATATAAATATATTTTTTACCACTGAACTATGCACTTAAAAATGGTAAAGACTTGCCAGGCACAGTGGCTCATGCTTGTAATCCCAGTACTTTGGGAGCTTGAAGCAGTAGGATCTCTTGAGCCCAGGAGTTTGAGACCAGCCTAGACAATAAAGCAATACCCCATATACACCAAAATACAAAAGAAAAAGAAAGAAAAAAATTAGCCAGGCAGGGTGGCATGCATCTGTAGGCCCAGCTACATAGGAGGCTAAGATGGGAGGATGCCTTGAGCCTAGGAGTACGGGGTTGCAGTAAGCTATGATCACACAACTGCACTCCAGCCTGGGTGACAGAGCAAGACCTTGTCTAAAGACAAAAAAAACAAGAGCGAAACACAGCAAAAAAACAAAAAAAAAAAAAAAACCCCACAGGGAAAAACAGTAAAAAAAAATTTAATGTAAACCAATTGTGTCTCTTAATTGTAAAGACTGTGGGATCTACATAGAGTCTTAGCCTCTGAAATTCCCTAAACTTTAGAGACCTGTAGATCACTTCAGAATAGTTTTGAATTCGAATCTCAGCTTTTTCCACAACAAATGGAAAGCCTAGGAACCATTTTGCATATAAGCTATTCAAGCTGCATGATGATGGTTTTTGGATTATTGTTTTGTTATGAATTTTAGACTGTATTTTAAATTAGAAAATAATTTAAAAGTCCAAGCTGTTTTATAATTAAGATTCTATTTATAAAAACATCTCAGAAACCATAAGTATTGCTCACACTTTTAGAAAGCTAGATCTGTGGTGAGAACATAGCATTTTAAAGGTATATGCATTTTATAGTGAAAGAAATTCAAAGTCATATAAGTTCATCATTTCTGAGCTATTCCTTGTTATTTACAGTAACTTTTGAGTAAAGTTGAAACAAAAAAAAGCATGTTGACAAAAAGGGAGTCAGTCCTGCTTTTTCCTTTCCTCTTTCTCAAATGATTTATTCCGACACTAACCAGGGTAGAGCAAGGTAGGCATTCATGCAAAGTAGCAGTCTACTGGTACTTTGGTCCAGAATAAGATGTTGGAACCTGAGCAAAATGACTAAGGGCATCCACTCTTGGAATAAAGAGAAGATTAGTAATCTAGCATTATATGTCAAAGTTCAGGAGAGGAAAGCAGAGCATCTACATGTGGAAGCAGTTTAGCAAGGTGTGTGAGAGCCCTAACAGATTGAGGAGGGTGACCCCACCCAGGAACAACCCAGCTTGGGCCTAGGTGGGATGAGAAATATGTCTACGTATATGTATGGGTCCATTGCAGGAAATCAGAGCTCAAATGAAGTAAAAAGGGCATCCATGCTGCAAGGGGATGGAAGCAGAGATGGGATATTTGTTATATTCAGGGGAGATACATATATATATTTGAGACAGGGTCTTGCTCTGTTGCCCAGGCTGGAGTGCAATGGCACGACCTCTGCTCATCACAACCTCCACCTCCTGGATTCAAGCAATTCTCCTGCCTCAGCCTCCTGAGTAGCTGGGATTACAGGCGCGTGCCACCGTGCTCGGCTGATTTTTTGTATTTTTAGTAGAGATGGGGTTTCCCCACGTTAGCCAGCCTGATCTTGAACTCCTGACCTCATGATCTGCCTGCCTCGGCCTCCAAAAGTGCTGGGATTACAGGCGTGAACCACCGCACCTGGCCATTAAATATATTGGATAATATAAAGAAAGCCCAATTTCCCATTGTCAGAGAAGGAATTTATAAATGTAGAAGGGGAAGAAATTAGAATGAACCCTGTAGTGTTGGATTGGAATTAGAGGTATTGGTGTGAACTGAGTGTTTTCACTATATATTTGTTCAGATATAGAAATATAGATTGTATGTAGTGTGTGTGTGTGTGTGTGTGTGTGTGTGTGTGTGTGTGTACTCATATATTCCCTACTTCTGCCAACTGAAAAGGACTGGGAGCAGCAGTACCCAACTAGTAAAGATTTCTGCTTATAAATATAATTTCCGCTATGACTCCTTAGAGAGGTAGCTGATTCTAGAGGCGGGCAGGGAGCAAAAGTACAAAACGGGTCTGGAACATTTTTGTTGTATCAGAAGGCAAGGAAGGCACTCCAAAAATGATGGAACATGTCAAAAGAACCCAGAAGTCAACTTGAAGAGGCTCCAGATAATGACAATTTCAGCATCAAAATAAATAATAACAGATTATAGCCCACTGATAAAAGAGGATGCTAAGAGTCCATGTGGACATAATAAATGAATAAATTGAAATTTCATAGGATATTAATGCAGTTTCAGAATACCTTCCCACAAAATACTTAACTGTAAGGGAGAAAAAGTAACCTGATAAATATCTTATTAGGTAATCACAGTAAACGTCGTCAGTCGAGAGACATAAAATAGTGGGAAATAGTACTAGGCAGATTGGGGAGAGGGAGGAGCTCAGGAAAGACTGAGAGGTAAAGGGCTAGTAGGATTCAATGCAAAGAACACAGCATCACTGTTGTGATAGTCTTGTCTTGGTATACTGTAAATCTAATCATGAGGAAGTATTAGACAAAACTTAATTGTGTGATATTCGAGGAAGAAACCAGCCTATAGTCTTAAAAAACCAAGGCCATGCAAGTCAAGGGAAAAACGGAGAAACTGCTTCATACAGAAGAAGACTAAAGAGGCATGACACTGTGTGTGGCACATGATTCTGAAATTGATCCTTTTTCCATAAAACATACTCGAGACATAATTGATAAAACTTGAAATAGGATCTGAGGATTAAATGGTAACAATTAGCAAAATCTGATACTAACGTTGACACATTACAATGATGTGATTTTGCTAATTGTTCTGAGGCTGTGTTAGAGAATGTCTTTGACATCAGGGGTGATAGGACAGCAGGTCAGCATCTTACTCTCAAAATTTCAGGGAGAACAAAAGCTCCCCAAACTCCAGGCTTTCAAAACTTTTCTCTAAAATACATCATATTAATCAGTGAGGGAATTCTGACTTTAAAATAGCAGTCAAAGGAGAGAGGTAAGTGTGATAAGAGGTTCCAGGCTGTAGCTACAGGCTTTAGAATAATCACAGGTGTAAAGGACACATGCTAACAATTTCAGTTTGATTTCCCTGTGGTTGTCATTATAAGCATCAGTATGCACCCCAGCCCTTACCATCAGATTGGTCTTTAAAACCTAAACAGATGTTCTAAGGCAGTTATTAACACTGTAGCAGTTTTAACGTATGTTTCCCCTTGAAGAAGAGTGGGAACTGTTCCTTCTTTAAGCAAACTAAGTAAGGCTAGTTGCTGAAGATACTAAGAGCAACCTCAGGGACCCACAGGCCCCTAAAACTCTGAGGGTGGGGAACCTTCCCCTTGTATATTAGGATCCATGGTCCCAAGAGGGTAGGACAAGCCTCATTACTCTTTCTCTCCGTGTCCTCTAGCTGGTTGGTCATAGTTGCAGCAGTTATGGCAGGAAGTGCCCAGTGAAGCAGGATAACCAAAGCCAAGGCTTTCTATCTGCAACACCAAAAAGAGAAAGCCAAGGAAATGGGAAAGTACCAGGGAGATTGTGGAGAGGAAGGAGCTCAGGAAAGCAGCCTTGTAAAGTTGGTCATGAATTCCTGGGTTTACCCCTGAACTGCACATGTATGAAGCTGATCCTAAACAGCATTTCAAAAACTGAGAGGTGAAGGGCTAGAAGACTACCTTCTAGTCCCCAGATTGACCACTGGTTAGTGGGACAGATCCAGTAGCACTGCAAAAGGTTTTGAAAATAGAATTAGCCGGGCGCGGTGGCTCAAGCCTGTAATCCCAGCACTTTGGGAGGCCGAGGCGGGTGGATCACGAGGTCAAGAGATCGAGACCATCCTGGTCAACATGGTGAAACCCCGTCTCTACTAAAAATACAAAAAATTAGCTGGGCATGGTGGTGCTTGCCTGTAATCCCAGCTACTTAGGAGGCTGAGACAGGAGAATTGCCTGAACCTAGGAGGCGAAGGTTGCGGTGAGCGGAGATCGCGCCATTGCACTCCAGCCTGGGAAAAAAGAAAAAAACCAAAAAAAAAAAAAAAAAAAAAAAGAAAATAGAATTAATGATGGAAGAATAACCACGGAAGACTGGTAGGAACATTAGCCTGTACTCCTTCAGGCTAATTACCTGCTAAAACAAAAATATCAGCATTGTCCTAGGATTTAACAGGACCAGGAGTCTCATAACCTAATACTCAAAATGCCCCAGATACAGTATTTATTTGTAAATATTAGAACTTTAGAGAACTTACCATTGATCTTTATTTTACCATTCTTTGTCATATTCAGGGAGTAAGGATAATTTGAAAATGAGTTTTAGTGTCACAAATCATAAAAAATCAATGTCCTATCAGTCATCATATTTTGAAAAAAAATCAACTAGTTTTTATCCTATAATGAAATACGACAGTTCTGAGTTCTTGCATCTTAGGATACACTTTGAAGTGAGACTGAATATTGTTATTTGTTGACACCAGTGCTTTATCACATTTCCACCAAAGCGCACATGATAGAACAGACAGTAAATGAGTCTCTCTGGACTTGGGCCTTGGATAATAAGAGTAGTAACTCAGAGCACTGCAAGGAAGAAATTTCTTTGAAATCTTATGTTTTGTCTTAAAATTTGAGGCAAATATATTCTACATCATATAACAATACTTTTTAAATAAAAATATATGGTTTTCCCATCCTTATAGTAATATAAAAGCCTTCAGAAACATGTTTATTTAGGGGCCCCCAGTTTGAGAAGTATAGCTTTAGGCTCAGCTAGATGATTTTGTTTAGCCAGAAAAGTTTAATAACCCAATTCCTAGGGTGACCATACATCTGGTTACCCAGGATAGTCCCACTTTCATACCAGTTCGTTATGTAATTGTTACTGGCACCCCTTTTGCCACCTCAAAAGTTTCCTGTTTTAGAATTATATGGTTTCCCTTCTTATATCCTTTCTTTTCATTGTGAGTTTACATCTAAAAGGGAAATCCTAACATTATACACAGTTTGGAAGATACAATAGAGAGGCTCCCATAATCATACACAAAGAATGGTAATCTTCTAATCCCACCTCATTTAATCTTTTCCATATCTGTATTTTACATGGTTGTAATTATAGTGCCTGTTACCTTAACTCAGTTAAGTCAAGAGCCATGTTTTGTTTTGTCACATTTATATATCCCTTGAAATGTAACATACTTGTGTTACTATAATACATAATAACCACAATTATGAAAATCTTTTGTAACCTCTTTTCCCCTATGCAGCAGGAACTCCAGAAGATAAAATGAGGTTGTTTCTTATCTATTATATAAGCACACAGCAAGCACCCTCTGAGGTATGTCCTTTATTCAGTTATTGGGAGGAAATGGAATACTTGTTTATAGACTACTAGAATTCAAATTTTAAAAATAGAAGTAAAAATCACTGTAGCTAAATATTTACTTCATTCTTTTCTTTAAAAGAAAAACAGCCAGGCTTGGTGGCGCACGCCTGTAATCCCAGTATTTTGGGAGACTGAAGCAGGCACATCACTTTGAGCTCAGGAGTTTGAGAATAGTCTGGGCAACATGGTGAAACCCATCTCTACTAAAAATACAAAAATTAGCCAAGCGTGGTGGCGTGTGCCTGTAATCTCAGCTACTGGGGAGGCTGAGGCAGGAGAATCGCTTGAACCCGGGAGGCAGAGGTTGCAGTAAGCCAAAATTGCACCACTGCACTCCAACCTGGGCACCAGAGCAACACCCCATCTCAAATAAAATAAAATAAATGAAAGAAAAATAATTTGTTAAGATTGCTTCTATGTACTGCTGTATTTTATAGCAACTTTTATTGTTACCAGGGGAAACTACCTGTGAAACATCTGACTACTTTTAAGTTGTTGGAATGTGAACTGAATTCAAGTGGCCCAACTTCTTATTTTTGGAAAATAACTATTCTACACTAAGTTTATCAGATTTGTTATGCCTTTTGAAAGGTTGATCTTATTTTAAAATTGTTTTAAAATGAATGTCCTATATAGAAAATACATTGTCAGTACTTACCTGGCAGGGGAGATACCATGATCGCGAAGGGGGTTTTCCCAGGGCAACGCTTATCCATTGCACTCCGGATGTGCCGACCCCTGCGATTTCCCCAAACGTGGGAAACTCGACTGCATAATTTATGGTAGTGGGGGACTGCGTTCATGCTTTCCTCTGTTATAAAAATAAATTAAATAAATAAATAAATAAAAATAGAAAATACATTGTCTATTCTATAAAAGAAAGTAGTGATTTTGGTATCAGACTTCTTGCTGGGTTAGAGACCGTTGACTCTAATGTTAACTTTGTATAGTTTTACTGGATGAACAGGAAGCATAGGAACCTCAAGATGACATTTAGAATGTGGCTGTCTGTTCTATGCTCCATTCTTTACTGGTAGCAATTATTGTTTTTAATATCTGGTAAATTGATAGGTTTCTGTTGGTCAAAAATCTTCACCATATTAAAACTAAACCAAGTATTTGTTCTCGGCCATTCCACTTTAACTTGGGAACACAGATCTTCACTTCTAATTTTGTAAGAAAGTGTTGAGTGTGTTTTTTTTGTTTTTTGGTTTTTTTTTTAAGAAATATCTCTTTCAGGCCAAGGTGAGATGATCACCTGAGGTCAGGCGTTTGAGACCAGCCTGACCAACATGGTGAAACCCCATCTCTACTAAAAATACAAAAATTAGCCGGGTGTGGTGGTGCACACCTGTAATCCCAGCAACTCGGGATGCTTAGGCAACCAGGGAGGCAGAGGTTGCGGTGAGCCCAGATCACGCCACTGCACTCCAGGATGGATGACAAGAATGAAACTCCATCTCAAAAAAAAAAAAAATTCTCTATCAACAGGTGTTTTCAGGGGTTCACCTTTATATCTCAGGGGTTCTAGTAGCGTAATTAAAGTATTTTTCTTAAGAATATGTGATTTTTAAAACTTAATTTACTATTCACCGAATCACATTATTTTTATTTACTTTTGGTAAGGCTTATGTCTTTTCATAAATTTAAGTGATCATTAAGATAGGCTCCTTTAAGTTACACAAATTCAGCTAGACTTACCAGGAAATAAAAAAAAAGGAAGAGGGAAAAAAAAAAAAAAAAAAAGCAACAATTTTAAAAGTTCAGGACACCTGTTGTCCAGTTAATGAATCTGGACCCTAGAATGAAAATGAGATGAAAAACCCAAATCTGCCCTCAGTTGGTATCATTCCCCTTGTGTTTCTGGTTTAGAAATATTCTTGGTCAAACCAAATCATTCATTTAGTGCATGTCCCGAGGAAAAGCAGTCTATTCTAGCAGTAAAGGAAAAAATAACTTTGTTGGAATTACTGAGAGATTAAAAATAATGTACTTTAATAGGTGATTTGGGAGCCTCTTAAAGGTAATTTTCATTATATGTGATTTTTTTGTCTTAGGTGCTCACTTGGGTACTCATTTAAGACATCACTCTACTTGGGTACCAAGAATTTAAACTTGTGCCTTTGGTCTTACTTTTTAATTAATCAAATGGCAACAAATAACATCTTTCATGAAAGTAAAAATTTTTGTCATATAGTTCTTTTCTTATTTCAGGCTGATTTGGAGCAATATAAAAAAGCTTTAACTGATGCAGGATGCAACCTTAATCCTTTACAGTATATCAAACAGTGGAAGTAAGTTTTATTTTCTTCTTTAATTCCTGTCATTTAAAGAGTACAATTGAGGCTTCTTTCCCAAGAAAATGGGAATGCTAATAAGAAAATTGGACCAGTGCCTTGGTGGTTTTATATATCCAGTGGCATAAATATTTCCTTATCTGGACCACCCTGTTTACAACTTAAAATTACATAAAACAGTGATGCCCTTCTTTCCTGGGCAAGCTTTAGAGTTTCTTTACTGATAAAGGTGAGAAAGTCAAGGACTGAAATGCCTGGAGTCAAATGTCTCCAAAGCAGTAAGAGGAAATTTTAATTTAACTAGTAATTAAAGAAATGCAGATTAACATATTGCAAACATTTCGAAAATACCATGCCAAAGATACAGGAAAATTAATTTGTGCATTTCATACTCTGCTATTAGGAATATAAATTGTCACAATTTTTTTTTCTGGATGGTATAAAGAGTTCTTTAAAAATAGCTCTGACCTAGTACTTCTCTTAAGGATTTATCCCAAAGGTGCAATTGGAGTGCTAAGATTTTAGACACAGCTGTAATAATGAAATTTTTAAAAGCAACCTAAATGTCTAGCAGTACTATTAGTAAGTGAATTGTGGTATTTCTGCAACATAAATACAGTTGAGTCATTAAAAATCAGAAGGCTTACTTAATGACATTGGTAAATGTTCATGTTATACTGTAAAGTAAAAAATATAATAATTTACAACAATCTTCATTGAATTTGTTTGATAAATATTTCCTAATAGTGAGCATGATAAACAAAGCCCAACCTGCCAATGAATTTACATTTGTGTTGACAAAACAATTAACAAATAAGCAAATAAATGAACAGAATAATGTTAAACCATGTTAAAAGACATAAATAAAACTAAGTGATAAGATTTTAACCTGCTGGATGTGATGGCTAAATTGGCTTAGGAGATCAGGGAGAGCATCTAGGTAGTCGCATTTGAGCCAAAACTTAAATGACATTTTTTACAGTATGATCCCTATTTATCCATTTATTCATTCATATGTATGGATTCATATAAGCATACACATACAAATATTTAATTACAGAGTTGAAATGGCATATAACTAAATGTTAATAGGAGATAACTCCAAGTGGTAGAATTTTTTTCCTTTTGGGTGCTTTTCTTTATCTTCTGAATTTTCTACAAAAACTATTATCCTTAAAATCGTTTTTAAAATATTTTTAAAGACTAAAAGATTAAATATGCTTTCTGATCTCAAGTATGTCAAAAAATAAGCATAGCAAGAGAATTATACCAAATTGTTAACAGTAGTTATCTCGAGTGGTGAGATTATGAGTGCTTTTTATTACCTATACTTTTGACTTTTCAGACTTAACTTTTGTGTTCTTATAATAAGAAAAAAAAAATACACAAATCTTTGTTTAAAAGGAAAACTGAAAACTTTCCGAATTTTTATAATACAGGTTGAGTCCCCCTTATCCGAAATGTTAGCAACCAGAAGTGTTTTGGATTTTGGATTTTTTTAAGATTTTGGAATATTTGCATATATATAATGAGGTATCTTGGGTATGGGGACCCAAGTCTAAATCAAAAATTGGTTAATGTCTCATATGCATGTTATGTAACATAGCCCAAAGATAATTTTATCAATTTTCTTAATTTGTGCATTTGGATTGCAGCCTGACACAAGATCAGGTGTGGAATTTTCTACTTGTGGTATCATGGCAGCATTCAGAAAGTCTCGTATTTTGGAGCATTTCAGATTTTTCAGATTAGGGATGCTCAGCCTATATGTACAGTTACACACATTGCCATGTGGCATATGTTCATTATTCTTTTTATATTATGATTTACTTGGAGCTCCATAATTACTGCTTAGAGATATATGGAGAAAGGCAGTCTTGGGCATTATTTTTCGAAATATTTTATCTCTAATTTGTAATGTGTTTTTTTTCCAATTATAAATCATAGTGGTTTATTGATGAAAATTTTAGAAAACTCAGAATGGTATAAAGAAAATAAAAATTTACCTATATTCTCACCGTCCTGCACTACAAGTAAACATTAGCGTATATCCTTTCATTCTCTATGCATATGACAGATTTTTTTTCTAGAGATCTTGCTCTGCCACCTAGGCTGCAGTGTAGTGATAGAACCATTGCTCACTGTAACCTCACACTCCTGGGCTCATGATCCTTCCACTTCAGCCTCTTTAGTAGCTAGGAATACAGGTGTGCACCACTGCATCTGGCCAGATATTTCTTAAAATGGGGAAATCATTTTTAGAGTTTTGTATTCTAGTTCTTAATAACTTTCATCATGCCAGTTTGTGGAAGTATTTACTGTTTGCATGGTATTAAACTATATAAATGTATTGTTATTTATTTAACGCTTCTTTGTTCTTTAGATATTTTTTCTAGTGAAAAACTTTTTTCGTTGTTGTTAATGCAGAAATTCTAATCCACTGCTGATTCACATCCTCCTTTCTGAACAAGACTGAAATTTTTGTTTGGGATTTCTCTACGGGTATTGTTGGCAGATTTTGTCAAGATTGAAATTGAACATTTTTAGCATTTCTACTACCACATCTTAATGATTTACGTTTTTTCCCTTATAAAATTTTCTTTAGGTATTCTTTTTTTCTTTAGGTACTTCTTATTTTAAATGTTAAAACACATTTAAAATAAGAATCATTATGAATATTCATTGGCATAAAATGTTTATGGTGTGCCACTAACATGTTTTCTAAAACAGTATATACAATATGATGCTAATTTTGGTTTATAAATCATATATATTAAATAGATATGTGTCCTAAGATTACAAAACTATACACCAACATCTTAACAGGGGTTACCTTAAAGTGGTAGGATTCTTCTGAGCATTTTATGTTTTCTGGATTCTGTACAATGAAAATATTCTCAGAAAATACTTTTTAAGGCACATCTGAATGCCATCTTTTTGCCCACCCTTCATCAATAGTATTGTTTAGATACAGAGATTCTGGACATTTAGAAAGAGTTGAAAATAAACAACTATGTGCAATTAAGTATAAAAATCTGTGGTATAGAATGTAACTAAAGGGAAAAATCATTGAGTGGTAGAGTTTTCTTTAACAAAGAAAGTGGTTTTGAACTTAGTCTTAAACGGAAATGTACTGTTTCTATTGAAGAAGGTAGTGAATTTATACTCACTAAAGGACAGCATGAGCAAAGGCATGTATCTGGAAACAAGGGAGCATAGAATGTAAGGAAAAATAAAAAGACTAAATTATTACGTGTTTGTTCTTTTAAGTCATCAAGTCTCTATGTCAGTTCCTTTTTTTTTTTTTTTTTAATGATCAGATAGAAAAGAAGGAAAATAGAAGTTTGGAAACCTAATGCATTTGTGCTTTTTTAAGAATTTACGGCTGGGCACAGTGGTTCACACCTGTAATCCCAGCACTTTGAGAGGCTAAGGTGGAAGGACCACTTGAGCCTGAGAGGTCAAGGCTGCAGTGAGCCATGATGGCACCACTGCATTACAGCCTGGGTGACAGAGTGAGATCTTGTCTCAAAAAATAATATTAATCATTTCAGTGTTTTAGTACTAATTATACTGCAGTTATATTTGTTGAAAACTCTCTTTTCAGAAACTGTCTGCATCATAGAAGTCAATAGATATTTTAATACCGTGACACCGTGTTAGCTCTAATAATTAGCTTTTAAGTACAACTTCCTTATTTCATAGGGCTTTTACCAAGATGGCCTCAGCTCCTGCCAGCTATGGCAGCACTACCACTAAATCAATGGGGTAAGTATTTTTAATAATTCTGTTGCATCTTTGTACTCAAAACCTTACTTAGACTTTCATACCATAAAAACACAGTGTCTAACACTCTGAATGTGGAAAATGTCACTATGTCTTTGGTGACATTTAGATGGCTTAAGTTCTTCATTTTTTTTCTATTTTTTGAATTATTCTTCATTGACATGTAATAATTATATATATTTATGGGGTACAGTGTGATAATACACACCATGTATAATTAGCCAATCAGTAATTAGCATATGAATCACTTCAAACATTTATCATTTTTTAGTGTTGGGCACATTCAAATTCTCACTTTAAAATGTAAGTTAATATCTTTTTACATGGTATGAGCTGAAACTTAGATGACATTTTTTACAGTATAATCCCTATTTATCCATTTATCCATCTGTGTATATCTGTGTGGATGAGTATACGCATACGTACATTTAAATGCATAGCTGAAATGACATACAACTAAATGTTAATAGTGGGTAATTTCAAGGGGTAAAGTTGCTTTTCTTTTGGGTGCTTTTATTTTCCAGATTTTCTGCAAATATTTTCTTCTAAATGGTTTTTGTTCATATGCCTATTTGTTGTTATAACATACATTTTTCATTTTCAGAAAACATTAGAGGGTTAAAACTCTTTTAATATCAGTGTTGATAAGTAATATAGACTTGAAGCTAGGCCTAGCTTCAGGATAGATTCAAGGAGTGCTAAATTATAGGAAGTCTTCAGGCTGGGTATGACATCTTACTCCAGAGACTCCAATGGAGTATGTGTGATTTTCAAATAATCTGAACAAGGTAATTCTGACTACTGTTTTGGTACCATACAAGTTTCCAACTCCTAGCTTATTTTTTAGAGCTAAAACAAAAGCACAAAGCCAGAGGAAAACCGGTTTATCCTAGCCCCACACTGAGCAGCAACTGGTTTTAATGAAACAATTTCCAAAAACAAAAGCACTCAGCCTTAGAAATACTTGGTAAAAGGAATCTAGCTGGCCTCACCTTCAGACAGTGCTGCACAGGTTAGCATATCCCTGAGGAGTTGCCTGGTGCCAGGAATCGCCCCAGGGCCATTAATTCCAACAAGGATTACTTTCTCTTGCTTCTGTTAATGAAACGATTTCCATCCTGTCTATCTCTTCATTTTAGAGGGGAGTAAGGACAAGATGAGGAAAAGGAAAATATTTTTGGAAAATTACTTCCATATATTTAATAAAATAGACTTTTCAGTTTCATCCCTTAAAAATCTTATTGAACATTAAAGGCTATTAGATTTCTTATGATTTTGCAGTTGGGATTTTGATAAATGTGTTATAAAAGAAAATCTTGGGTAATTTAAAAGCTGTCCCTAGACTTCTGGGATTTTAATGCAGGATTACTATTCTGTCCCACAAAACATCCTCTAATTCCATATGGGAGACTGTTTGAACCACAGATACAAACCCAGTATGAAGTCACTTATTGGTGTTTTGTTGTTGTTGTTTAAAATTTAAACAACATTTTTCAGAGTTGAGGCAAAATTCACTAAGTCTGTTGTGTTTCACATTTTTATATGATAGATTTTATGTATACAGAGTGGGAGAGAATATGCAATGTAGGATTGGATCCAGCTGCTAATATAAGAGAACACAGTGATGTTTGACCTACTCATAATACTTATTGGCATATATATTTTTAATATGTTGATGTGGCTTGAACTCGTAAAGCAAGTTGTCCAAGTTACTATCTTTAAATTGGTTTTTTTAGCATTAGACAATCAAGAAGTCAAGGAATTCTCTTCAAATTATAACTTGCAAAAAAAAAAAACTATAGCTGAGACTAGGAAATTAAGATGTTTATTTTGAGGGCAGCTTTTTATTTTTATATTTTTTAAGCATTATTGACTAATCAGAGTATTTTATTACTATTTTATTGTTAAATAAAATTGCAGCAGTGGTACCCATGGCAGCAGAAATTCTCAAGACCCTTCTGTTTAGTGAAAACAAAGGTGGTAGGTACAGCGAGCATCAGCATGTGGTGTGTAATCAGGCAAATATTTTATCTGTAACATATTGGAGAGGCAGTTTGTACTTAGTATGGTCCTTCTTTTTTGCCCCCATCTAGTCTCTTATCACGAGTCATGAATACAGGATCACAGTTTGTGATGGAAGGAGTGAAGAACCTGGTTTTGAAACAGCAAGTAAGTATACTTATTAGAAGACATACTCGTAACTTTTAAACATAAATGCTGACAGGCTAACTCCTCAGGTAAAGCAACTTCTGAATTTATTCAAGTAATAAATAGGAATCAAACTCAAGGAGTCCTTTTTTTTTTTTTTTTTTTTAGTTCCGGGGTACATGTACAGGTTGTACAGGTTTGTTACATAGGTAAGCATGTATCATGGTGGTTTACTACACAGATCAACCCATCACCTAGATATTAAGCCCAGCATGCGTTAGCTCTCTTCCCTAATGTTCTCCCTGCTCCCGCCTTCCCCTCTACCCCAAAGGCCCTGGTGTGTGTTGTTCGTTCCTGTGTCCATGTGTTCTTATTTTTTCGCTCCCATGCAGTATTTAGTTTTCTGTTCCTGTGTTACAAATCAAGGAGTTCTTTATTAGTATATTTAAGACTCTGAGGGTATTTTTATTTGTGTAGCTCAGAGCTCTGTAATTTTATACTTTTTTAAAAAATTTGCTCATTTGGATTTGGACTTTACTTACATTTTGATTTTTCCTTACCATCAGGTTGTTGAAAGTAGCCTAATTAGAATAGTGAACTACATAATGACTAACATTTTTTTTAACATATAGTCAGAGAATATTAATAAGCTAATGAATTTAATAAAGTCCTATGTAAATTGGACTAAACAAAATACATATATATATATATATTTTTTTTTATTTTTATTTTTTTTTTTTTTCTTCTTGAGACAGAGTCTTGCTCTGTTGCCAGGCACCAGGCTGGGGTGCGGTGGCACCATCTCGGCTCACTGCAACCTCCACCTCCCGGGTTCAAGCAATTCTCCTGCCTCAGCTTCCCAAGTAGCTGGGACTACAAGACCCCACCACGCCCAGCTGAGTTTTGTATTTTTTTAGTAGAGATGGGGTTTCATCATGTTGGCCAGGATGGTCTTGATCTCTTGACCTCGTGATCCGCCCGCCTCAGCCTCCCAAAGTGCTGGGATTACAGGCATGAGCCACCGCGCCCGGCCCAAAATATTGTAAATAGAATTTATATTTGGGGATAATAAAAAATTGTACCTTGATTTCACATTTTATTTCATTTAGTCCTTTGTTTTATATATAGGAGACTTTTAAATGACTTTTGTTTCTGTGATTTTTCTATTCTAATATATACATATTCTGCTTCAGTCATTATTAATTCATTAGCTATCTTTTCAAAAGATATGTTTTTACTTTTAATTTTGGAAATTTTCAAATACGCATTATCAAACTCTCCTGAATCCTTCAATAAAGTCAATATCCATTCTTGTTTCATCTATCCCATTAGTGTTTATTTGCTTTTATTGGAATATTTTAAGCCAATCTGAGATAATATTTTACCATAGAAACTCAGTTTGCATTGAGAAGGATTTTAAAGGCCAAATCAAAAGAATCGGTTATTCAGATCTGAATATTGTTTATTTACCTGTATTCAGAAAAAATAAGATCTTTTCTTTCTTCCACACTTTTTATCTTTCTTATAATGTTTACCTTGGTATTTTATATGCATTATCTTTATTTGTGGTTTAGTAAGTTCATTTTTTCTGAGACAGTGTCTCACTCTCTTGCCCAGGCTGGAGTGCAGTGGTGCTAGCTGGGACTGCAGTCACGCACCACCACTCTTGGCTAATCTTTGTATATTTTGTAGAGATGGGGTTTCTCTGTGTCATCCAGGCTGGTCTTGAACTCCTAGGCTCAAGTGATCCTCCCACCTCAGCCTCTCAAAGTGATGGGATTATAGGTATGAGCCACTGTGCCTGGCCTCATTATCCCTTTTAGAAATTATTTTCAGTCCCTCTCATTCTACCTCCTGGTAAGGAGCTACTACCAAATACGTAGCCTGCTTTTTCTTACTGGTTCACGTACTGCCCAGAATCAGCTTATCTTCACCCTCTTAGACTATATGTGAAAAGGCACAGTAGGAAGTTTGGGCACATTCGAGACAAGTGAGCTATATTTTGCAGTTTAGCCTGGGCCCATTCTTATTTATCATCAACAGTGGACAAAATGATTTTGTTGTATGAGACAAAGGGGGACCACCAACTTCTAAGGTAATGTCTGCCTATTGCTAAATAGGCTGGCTATTACTTAACAATATATATATAGTTTATTTTTAAGGAGAATTATATATTTTTCTTAACATGTTACTGTTAGAAGTAAATTCCAATACTAAGATCCCCTAAACATAGTATTCCTTATAGTATATAACTCATAGTATTTAGAAATTACAGACTTTAACCTTTAGAATAATCATGGTTTATTTTGTTTTTGAACTTATTACCTTAGAGTCACATGATATATATCCCCTATGACACCTCCAAAAGACGTCTAAAATGGTCAATTCTTAAATATTTTATTGTGCTAACACAAAAGTTTATTTTATTTGGAGTGCACAAAATGTAAAATAATTCTTCATGATCTCATATCTCTTTTTTTTTTTTATTGCAAATAACGTACCAATTTGTCATAGGCAGTTTCTCACTTACAAAAGTAAAATTTGAAATGATCCGTGGTTACCCCATCTGTTTAACATTTTTGCCACCACTACCAGAAGAGCCATGCCATTTGAAAAAAACAAAAAGTTCAGAATTAGAGGAAATAGGTATTGACAGGGGGTAGGAATGGTTCATTTTATATTATCAAGTAAAAATAATAGTCATATAATATATGACTATTATACTCTTTTTTTTCTTATACTCTTTTTGTTGTTGTTGCTCTAAAAAGAGAAAAAATATATGGTACTGAAAGACAAACACTCAGGCTTACCTGAGCTTTAAATGTTAGTTTTTCTGTCATCTCTGATTACTTCTGCCCACATGACAAATTGCCAGGATTGAAATCTAGAATCAAGAGTGTGGACATTTCTAATTGTTCTTAATAAATATTACCAAATTATCCTTAAGTAAAGAGTCTCTTACTCTAGAAATATGTAAATTCAGAGAAATCCATTTTAAAGCTCTATTACCCTTATATTCTAAAATTCAGAGGTACTGTGGTGGAAGGTCTTGGGCAGTTTGGGAACTGAGAAGTAAGAGGTATCAAAGAAGATACTTCTGGAGATCAGTTCTGTTTAACTCTTAGAATATTATGAATAATATATGCCTCTTAAATTTCTAAATATTGTTTTGGATCTTTTTAAACTGGATAAACAGTTTATAAATAAATTAGACAGAATCAGCCACATCGAGTTTTCTAGGTCACTTAGAAGAGCTTTTTATACCTTGTTTTATGGGCAGCATAAGTTTTGTGCATCGCAAGTATCAACTATCACATAAAACCAGTTGAGTGTTATTCACAGATTTGGAATCTATTTGTATGAGGATAATTGTACAAGAATGTGAAGATGAAAAATGTAGCACAAAGTTGCATAATTTTAGACTTCTGTTTCACTTTCTTTGGCCTGTGGCGAATATAATCCCTCCTTTAAAAATAAATTAACAACACATAAATTACAAGCTGTGAAAATCCATAGATTAAAATAAGACTTCAGAGACACAATTGCAGTGCTTGGCCCTTAAGATTAAGATTTGAACAAGAAAACTATAAAACACAACTTTTTATGCCAGACACAGTGGCTCACGCCTGTAATCCCATTTAGGAGGCCAAGGCAGGTAGATCGCTTGAACCTAAGCATTCAAGACCAGCCTGGGCAACATGGCAAAAGCCCATCTTTACAAAAAGTACAGAAAAATTAGCTGGGCATGGTGGCATATGCTTGGGATGCTGAGGTGGGAGGATCACTTGAGCCTGGGAGATGGATGATAATTTTATACAACAGTGACTGGATATCAAATTGTGTAGTAGTTATTTCCTAACAAATACATGTATCAAAAGATCATGTTGTACACCTAAAATATATACAATTTATTTGTTAGTCATACCTCAATAAATCTGCAGAAGAAAATAAATTACTGTTATTTAATATCATAAATTGTGAATTAATTACTTTAATTATTAAATTGTTAATTATTTTAGGTGTGGTAATAGTGTTATGGGGTTTTAAGAGTTTTTGTATTTTGGATATATGTACTGAAATATTTATGGCTACAGTGATTGTATATTGGAGACTTACTTTAAAACAATGTAGGGGAATGGATAGGAGGTGACAGTACAGGTGAAATAAGATTTGCCACAAGTTAATAATTGTGTAAGCTGGGTGATAGAGGGATAGCTGTATCTTACTGAGTTCACATCATCTCGTTTTCTTTATTTTATTGCCATAACATGAGATGATTTTGTAAACTCATCTGTAAGATAAGGGTATAAGATTCACTCTGTAGATCCCCTTCTGGTTTATAATTTTACATTTTGGAAAGAAACAGCCCATCTTATTTCCTCTTCCAGCTTCACTTCACAGGCAACTTTCAACCCTTCTATCATTGATACATCTCTCATCTCCAAAGCTTCCCATGTCCATACATGCCATCTAATTCTTTACTTGGCTAATAACTGCCTTCAAGAGAAGCATTCCCTTAAAGGAGGTCCACATTGGGCATTTTCATTCTCCAGGGCTCTGATAATCAAGACGGTAGCAACTCTTGTCCCAACCCCACTGTCAGCCTCGACATTAGAGTATCATCTCAAGCCCAGGGCTGCAAGGGGAAAGTTAGAAATAGTGATGTTAGATCAGTTGGCAATACAGGTCAGTAAGTGGCTAATTCTATAACTCAAAGGAAAAAGACTTCCTTATTTTGGTTATAGAACTGTATTATATTTCTCAGTTGTTTGTTTCTGTGCATATTTTATTTTGTTTTTTAATACACCATCAGAGATAAAGTTGACATTGTTTTTGCCTAAGCTTTTCCAGTGACTAAAATCGTTAAAACATGACTGAAGTCATAAAATGAGTTAGGATTTTTAAAAATAATATTTTTTTCAGATAAAGTTTCTAGTTCATTTATTTGAAATTTGAAGAACTTTAGGATATTACTGTGTACAGGACACTCTCTCAAATCTGTATCTATAATGGCTTTCTAATAAAAATTTAATTGCTAACTATACAATAATGTTTTCCATTTTATTTCTAAACAACAATTTTTTTTTTAAATTTTACTTTAGGTGTATACTATATCCAGCATTTCTCCCATGTTCTCTCTCCCCACCCTCCACACCCCCCATAGTCCCTCCCCTACCCTTCCCCCAACTGCCCCCAGTGTATGATGCTCTTCTCTCTGAGTCCACGTGTTCTCATTGTTCAACACCCATCTGTGAGTGAGAACATGTGGTGTTTGGTTTTCTGTTCTTATGTCAGTTTGCTGAGAATGATGGCTTCCAGCTTCATCCAAGTCCCTACAAAGGACATGAACTCATCATTTTTTATGGCTGCGTAGTATTCCATGGTGTATATGTACCACATTTTCTTTGTCCAGTCTATCATTGATGGACATCTGGGTTGGTTCTAGGTCTTTGCTATTGTACACAGGGCTGCAATGAACATATGTGTGCATGTGTCTTTATAGTAGAATGATTTATAGTTCTTTGGGTATATACCCAGTAATAGGATTGCTGGGTCAAATGGAATTTCTATTTCTAGATCCTTGAGAAATCGCCACACCATCTTCCACAGTGGTTGAACTAATTTACAATCCCAAGAGTGTAAAAGTGTTCCTATTTTTCCACATCCTCTCCAGCATCTGTTGTCTCCAGATGTTTTTAATGATTGCCATTCTAACTGGCAAGAGATGGTATCTCAATGTGGTTTTGATTTGCATTTCTCTAATGACCAGTGATGGTGAGCATTTTTTCATGTTTGTTGGCCTCATATATGTCTTCTTTTGAAAAGTGTCTGTTTATATCCTTCACCCACTTTTGGATGGGGTTGTTTGGTTTTTTTCTTGTATATCTGTTTTAGTTCTTTGTAGATTCTGGATATTAGCTCTTTGTCGGATGGATAGGTTGGAAAAATTTTTTCCCATTCTGTTGGTTGCCAGTGCACTCTAATGATGCTTTCTTTTGCTGTACAGGAGCTCTGAATTTTAATTAGATCCCATTTGTCTATCTTGGTTTTATTGCCATTGCTTTTGAGGTTTTAGTCATGAAGTCCTTGCCTATGCCTATGTCCTGGATGGTTTTACCTACATTTTCTTCTAGTGTTTTTATGGTGTTAGGCTATATGTTTAAATCTTTAATCCATCTGGAGTTAATTTTACTGTAAGGTGTCCGGAAGGGGTCCAGTTTCTGCTTTCTGCACATTGCTAGCCAGTTTCCCCAACACCATTTATTAAACATGGAGTCCTTTCCGCATTGCTTGTTTTTGTGAGGTTTGTCAAAGATCAGATGGTTGTAGATGTGTGGTGTTGCTTCTGGGGCCTCTGTTCTGTTCCATTGGTCTATGTCTCTGTTTTGGTACCAGTACCATGCTGTTTTGATTACTGTAGCCTTGCAGTATAATTTGAAGTCTGGCAGTGTGATGCCTCCCGCTTTGTTCTTTTTGCTTAGGATTATCTTGGCTTTGTCGGCTCTCTTGTGATTCCATACAAAGTTTAAAGTGTTTTTTTCCAATTCTATTAAGAAGGTCATTGGTAGCTTGATCAGGATAGCATTGAATCTATAGATTACTTTAGGCAGTATGGCCATTTTCATGATACTAATTCTTCCTAACCATGAGCATGGAATGTTTCTCCGTTTGTGTCCTTTCTTATTTCGTTGAGCAGTGGTTTGTAGTTCTCCTTGAAGAGGTCCTTTACATCTTTTGTTTGTTGTATTCCTATGTATTTTATTCTCTTTGTAGCAGTTGTGAATGGGAGTTTGCTCTTGATTTAGCTCTCTGTTTGTCTGTTATTGGTATATAGGAATGCTTGTGATTTCTGCACTTTGATTTTGTATCCTGAGACTTTGCTAAAGTTGCTTATCAGTTTGAGAAGATTTTGGGCTGAGATGATGGGGTCTTCTAGATATACAATCATGTCATCTACAAATAGAGACAGTTTGACTTCCTCGTTTCCTATTTGAATACGCTTTCTTTTTCTTGTCTGATTGCTCTGGCTAGAACTTCCAGTACTATATTGAATAGGAGTGGTGAGAGAGGGCATCCTTGTCTAGTGCCTGATTTCAAAGGGAATTCTTCCAGCTTTTGCCCGTTCAGTATGATATTGGCTGCAGGTTTGTCATAAATGGCTTTTATCATTTTATGATACGTTCCGTCGATACCTAGTTTCTATTGAGAGTTTGTAGCATGAAGGGCTATTGAATTTTGTCGATGGGCTTCTCTGCATCTATTGAGATAATCATGTGGTTTTTGTCTTTGGTTCCGTTTATGTGATGGATTACGTTTATGGATTTGTGTATGTTGAACCAGCCTTGCATCAAGTAGGATAAAGCCTACTTGACCATGATGGATAAGCTTTTTGATGTGCTGTTGCAATTGGTTTGCCAGTATTTTATTGAAGATTTTTGCATCGATGTTCGTCATGGATATTGGCCTGAAGTTGTCATTTTTAGTTGAGTTCTGCCGGGTTTTGGTATCAGGATGATGTTGGTCTCATAAAATGAGTAGGGAGGATTCCCTCCTTTTGTATTGTTTGATACAGTTTTAGAAGGAATGGAGTCAGCTCCTCTTTGTACGTCTGATAGAATTCAGCTGTGAACCCGTCTGGACCTGGACTTTTTTTGGTTGGCAGGCTATTGATTGCTTCTTCTACTTCAGTCCTTGTTATTGGTCTATTCAGGGTTTCAGCTTCCACCTGGTTTAGTCTTGGTAGAGTACAAGTGTCCTGGAATTTATCCATTTCTTCCTGGTTTACTGGTTTATGTGCATAGAGCCGTTTGTAGTAATCTCTGATGGTAGTTTGTATTTCTGTGGGATCAGTGGTGATGTCCCCTTTATTGTTTTTTATCGCATCTATTTGATTCTTCTCTCTTTTTTATTAGTCTGGCTAGCAGTCTATTTTGTTGATCTTTTCAAAACAGCTCCTGGATTTATTGATTTTTTAAAGGGGTTTTGTGTCTCTATCTCCTTTAGTTCGGCTCTGATCTTAGTTATTTCTTGTCTTCTGCTAGCTTTTGAGTTTTTTTGATCTTCCTCCTATAGCTCTTTCAATTTTGATGATAGGGTATCAATTTTAGATCTTTCCTTGTTTCTCATGTGGGCATTTATTGCTATAAATTTCCCTCTCAACACTACTTTAAAGGTGTCCCAGAGATTCTGGTAAGTTGCGTCTACATTCTGATTGGTTTCGAAGAACATCTTCCAATGTTCTTGTCTTCATTTATTTATATTATAAATAAATATTTTTATTATAAAAATTATTAATTATTATAAATATTATAACATATTCCTGTCTTCATTTCATTGTTTATCCAGTCGACACTCAGAAGCAAATTGTTCAGTTTCCAAGTGTTTGTGCAGGTTTGAGTGTGTTTCTTAATCCTGAGTTCTAGTCTGATTGCGCTGTGGTCTGATGGACTGTTATGATGTCCATTCTTTTGCATTTGCTGAGGAGTGATTTGCTTCCAATGATGTGGTCAATGTAAGTGCAATGTGGTGCTGAGAAAAATGCATATTCTCTGGGTTTGGGGTGGAGTGTTCTGTATATGTCTATTAGGTCTGCTTGGTCCAGCTCGGCATTCAAGTCCTGGATGTCCTTGTTAATTTTCTGTGTCGTTGATCTGTCTGATATTAATAGTGGATTGTTGAAGTCTCTGACTATTAATGTGTGGGAGTCTAAATCTTGTTTTAGGTCATTAAGAACTTGCTTTATGTATCTGGGTGCTCCTGTGTTGGGTGCGTATATATTTAGGATAGTTAGCTCTTATTGTTGGATTGATCCTTTTACTATTATGTAGTATCCTTTGTCTCTTTTGATCTTTGTTGGTTTGAAGTCCATTTTATCAGAGAATAGGATTGCAACCGCAGCTTTTTTTTTTGTTCTCCATATGCTTGGTAAATCTTCTTCCATACCTTTATTTTGAGTCTGTGTGTCTTTGTATGTGAGATGGTTTTCCTGAATACAGCACACCAATGGGTCTTTACTTTTTATCCAGTTTCCCAGTCTGTGTCTTTTGATTGGGGCATTTAGGCCGTTTACATTCAATGTTACTATTGTTATGTATGAATTGGATCCTGCCATTTTGTTACTGGCTGGTTTTCTTTCCCATTACTTGACTCATTTTCTTCATTGCATTTTTGGTCTTTGCCAACTGGTTTGCTTTTCCAGTGGCTGGTACTTGTTCCTTTCCGTCCTTAGTGTTTCTTTCAGGAACTCTTGTAGGACAGGTCTGGTGGTGACGAAATCTCTCAGTAATTGCTTGTCCTTAAGGATTTTATTTCTCCTTCACTTATGAAGCTTAGTTTGACTGGATATGAAATTCTGGGTTTAAAGTTCTTTTCTTTAAGGATGTTGAATATTGGTCCCCACTCTCTTCTGGCTTGTAGGGTTTCTGCCGAGAGATCCACTGTGAGTCTGATGGGCTTCCCTTTGTGGGTAAGCTGACCTTTTTCTCTGGCTTCCCTTAGCATTTTTTCCTTCATTTCAACCCTGGTGAATATGATGTTTATGTGCCTTGGAGTTGCTCTTCTTGAGGAATATCTTTGTGGAGTTCTCTGTATTTCTTGAATTTGAATGTTGGACTGCCTTGCTAGGCTTGGGAAGTTCTCCTGGAGCACGTTTTCCAGCTTGGATTCATTCTCCCCATCATATTCAGGTACACCGATCAAGCGTAGATTAGGTCTTTTCACATAATCCCATATTTCCTGGAGGCTTTGTTCACTTCTTTTCACTCTTTTTTCTCTTGTCTTGCCTTCTCTTTTTATTTCATTGAGTTGATCTTCAACCTCTGATATCCTTT
>NW_016107419.1:5054395-5089164 GCF_001604975.1 Cebus imitator
GGTTTCCAGGTTCATCCATATCCCTACAAAGGACACGAACTCATCATTTTTGATGGCTGCATAATATTCTGTGGTGTATATGTGCCACATTTTCCCTGTCCAGCCTATCCTCGTTGGACATTTGGGTTAGTTCCAGGTATTTGCTGTTGTAAACTGTGCTGCAATTAACATTCGTGTGTATATGTCATTATAATAGAACGATTTATAATCCTTTGGATATATACCCAGTAATGGGATTGCTGGGTCAAATGGAATTTCTATTTCTAGGTCCTTGAGGAATCGCCACACTGTCTTCCACAATGGTTGAACTAATTTATACTCCCACCAACAGTGTAAAAGTGTTCCTATTTCTCCACATCCTCTCCAGCATCTGTTGTTTCCAGATTGTTTAATGATCGCCATTCTAACTGGTGTGAGATGGTATCTCAATGTAGCTTTGGTTTGAATTTCTCTAATGTCCAGTGATGATGAGCATTTTTTCATGTTTGTTGGCCTCTTGTATGTCTTCTTTTGTAAAGTGTCTGTTCATATCCTTTGCCCACTTTTGAATGGGCTTGTTTGTTTTTTTTTTGTAAATCTGTTTTAGCTCTTTTTAAATTCTGGATATCAGCCCCTTGTCAGATGGGTAAACTGCAAAAAATTTTTCCCATTCTGTTGGTTGCTGATTCACTCTAATGACTGTTTGTTCTGCCGTGCAGTAGCTGTGGAGTTTGATTAGGTCCCATTTGTCTATTTTGGCTTTTGTTGCCAATGCTTTTGGTGTTCTGTTCATGAAGTCCTTGCCTACACCTATGTCCTGAATGGTTTAACTACATTTTCTTCTAGCGTTTTTATGGTGTTAGGACTTATGTTTAAGTCTTTATCCATCTGGAGTTAATTGTAGTATAAGGTGTCAGGAAGGGGTCCAGTTTCTGCTTTCTGCACATGGCTAGCCAGTTTTCCCAACACCATTCATTAAACAGGGAATCCTTTCCCCATTGCTTGTTTTTGTGAGGTTTGTCAAAGATCGGATGGTTGTAGATATGTTGTGTTGCCTTCGAGGCCTCTGTTTTGGTACCAGTACCATGCTGTTTTGATTACTGTAGCCTTGTAGTATAGTTTGAAGTCCAGTAGTGTGATGCCTCCCCTTTTGTTCTTTTTGCTTAGAATTGACTTGGCTGTGCGGGCTGTCTTTTGGTTCCATATGAAGTTTAAGGTGTTTTCCAGTTCTGTGAAGAAGGTCATTGGTAGCTTGATGGGGATAGCGTTGAATCTGTAAACTACTTTGGGCAGTATGGCCATTTTCACAATATTGATTCTTCCTAACCATGAACATGAAATGTTTCTCCATCTGTTTGTGTCCTCTCTTATTTCCTTGAGCAGTGGTTGGTAGTTCTCCTTGAAGAGGTCCTTTACATTCCTTGTTAGTTGTATTCCTATGTATTTTATTCTCTTTGTAGCAATTGTGAATGGCAGTTCATTCTTGATTTGGCTCTCTTTAAGTCTGTTATTGGTGTATAGGAATGCTTGTGATTTTTGCACATTGATTTTGTATCCTGAGACTTTGCTGAAGTTGCTTATCAGTTTCAGGAGATTTTGGGCTGAGACGATGGGGTCTTTTAGATATACAATCATGTCGTCTGCAAATAGAGACAATTTGACTTCCACCTTTCCTAATCGAATACCCTTTATTTCTTTTTCTTGCCTGATTGCTCTGGCTAGAACTTCCAGTACTATATTGAATAGGAGTGGTGAGAGAGGGCATCCTTGTCTAGTGCCAGATTTCAAAGGCAATGCTTCCAGTTTTTGCCCATTCAGTATGATATTGGCTGTTGGTTTGTCGTAAATAGCTTTTATTATTTTGAGATATGTTCTGTCAATACCTGTTTATTGAGGGTTTTTAGCATAAAGGGCATAAAGGGCTGTTGAATTTTATTGAAGGCCTTCTCTGCATCAATTGAGATAATCATATGGTTTTTGTCTTTGGTTCTGTTTATGTGGTAAATTACGTTTTTAGACTTGCATATGTTGAACCAGCCTTGCATCCCCAGGATGAATCCTACTTGATCATGGTGGATAAGCTTTTAGATGTGCTGTTGCAATTGGCTTGCCAGTATTTTATTGAAGATTTTTGCATCTATGTTCATCACGGATATCGGCCTGAAGTTTTCTTTTCTTGTTGAGTCTCTGCCGGGTTTTGGTATCAGGATGATGTTGGTCTCATAAGATGATTTGTGAAGGATTCCCTCTTTTTGGATTATTTGGAATAGTTTTAGAAGGAATGGTACCAGCTCCTCTTTGTATGTCTGGTAGAATTTGGCTGTGAACCCGTCTGGACCTGGGCTTTTTTTGCATGGTAGGCTCTTAATTGCTGCCTGAACTTCAGACCTTGTTATTGGTCTATTCAGGGTTTCGACTTCTTCCTGGTAGGCTTGGGAGGAGGCAAGTGTCCAGTAATTTATCTGTTTCTTCCATGTTTACTAGTTTATGTGCATAGAGTTGTTTGTAATAATCTCTGATGATGATTTGATTTTCTGTGGAATCTGTGGTGATAGCCCCTTTATCGTTTTTTATTGCATCAATTTGGTTATTCTCTCTTTTCTTATTTATTAATCTGGGTAGTGGTCTATTTTGTTGATCTTTTCGAAAAACCAGCTCCTAGATTTATTGATTTTTTGAAGGGTTTTTTGTGTCTCTATCTCCTTCAGTTCTGCTCTGATCTTTGTTACTTCTTGTCTTCTGCTAGGTTTTGAGTTTTTTTGATCTTGCTCCTCTAGCTCTTTCAATTTTGATGATAGGGTATCGATTTTAGATCTCTCCTTGCTTCTCATGTGGGCGCTTATTGCTATATATTTTTCCTAGAGACTGCTTTAAATATATCCCAGAGATTCTGGTATGTTGGTCTTCATTCTCGTTGGTTGCGAAGAACATCTTTATTTCTGCCTTCATTTCATTGTTTATCCAGTCAACATTCAATAGCCAGTTGTTCAGTTTCCATGAAGCTGTGTGGTTCTGAGTTAGTTTTTGAATTCTGAGTTCTAACGTGATTACACTGTGGTCTGAGAGATTGTTTGTTATGATTTCCGTTCTTTTGCATTTGCTGAGGAGTGATTTACTTCCAATTATGTGGTCAGTTTTAGAGTAGGTGTGATGTGGTGCTGAGAAGAATGTATATTCTATGGATTTGGGGTGGAGAGTTCTGTAAATGTCTATTAGATTTGCTTGGTCCTGGTCTGAGTTCAAGTCCTGGATATCCTTGTTGATTTTCTGTCTGGTTGATCTGTCTAATATTGACAATGGGGTGTTAAAGTCTCCCACTATTATTGTGTGGGAATCTAAGTCTCTTTGTAAGTCATTAAGAACTTGCCTTATGTATCTGGGTGCTCCTGTATTGAGTGCGTATATATTTAGGATCATTAGCTCTTCTTGTTGCATTGATCCTTTTACCATTATGTAATGTCCTTCTTTGTCTCTTTTGATCTTTGTTGCTTTAAAGTCTATTTTATCAGAGATGAGAATTGCGACTCCTGCTTTTTTTGCTCTCCATTTGCTTGGCAAATCTTCTTCCAACCCTTTATTTTGAGCCTTTGTGTGTCCTTGCATGTGAGGTGGGTTTCCTGGATACAGCACACCAATGGATTTTGGCTTTTTATCCAATTTGCCAGTCTGTGTCTTTTGTTTGGGGCATTTAGTCCATTTACATTTAGGGTTAATATTGTTATGTGCGCATTTGATACCGCCATTTTGGTGCTAGCTGGCTGTTTTGCCCGTTAGTTAATACAGATTCTTCATTGTCTTGATGCTCTTTACCATTTGGTATGTTTTTGGAGTGGCTGGTACTGGTTGTTCCTTTCTATGTGTAGAGCCTCTTTCAGGATCTCTTGTAAAGCAGGCCTAGTGGTGATGAAATCTGAGTACTTGCTTGTTTGCAAAGGATTTTATTTTTCCTTCACTTATGAAGCTTAGTTTGGCTGGATATGAAATTCTGGGTTGAAAGTTCTTTTCTTTAAGGATGTTGAACATTGGCTCCCACTCTCTTCTGGCTTGTAGGGTTTCTTCTGAGAGATCTGCTGTGAGTCTGATAGGCTTCTCTTTATGGGTAACCTGACCTTTCTCTCTGGCTGCCCTCAGTATTTTCTCCTTCATTTCAACCCTGGTGAATCTGGCAATTATGTGCCTTGAGGTTGGTCTTCTTGAGGAATATCTTTGTGGTGTTCTGTGTATTACCTGGAGTTGAATATTGTCCTGCCTTGCTAGGTTGGGAAAGTTTTCCTGAATAATATCCTGAAGCGTGTTTTCCAGCTTGGATTGATTCTCTTCGTCACATTCAGGTACACCAATCAAGCATAGATTAGGTCTTTTCACATAGTCGCATATTTCTTGGAGACTTTGCTTGATCCTTTTTATCCTTTCTTCTCTAATCTTGTCTTCTCGTTTTATTTCATCAAGTTGGTCTTCGACTTCTGATATCTTTTCTTCTGCTTGATCGATTCGGCTGTTAAAACTTGTAGATAGTTCGCAAAGAAGTTCTCGTGTTGTGTTTCTCAGCTCCATTAATTCATTTATATTCCTCTCTAAATTGTGTATTCTTGTTAACATTCCATCAAACCTTTTTTCAAAGTTCTTAGTTTCTATGCATTGGGTTAGAACAAGTTCTTTTAATTCACAGAATTTTCTTATCATCCACCTTTTGAAGCCTGCTTCTGTTAATGGCACACACTCGTTCTCCATCAGGCCTTGTTCCATTGCTGATGAGGAACTGTGATCCCCTGTAGAGGGAGAGGCATTCTGATTTTGGGTATTCTCAGCCTTTTTAGGCTGTTTTCTTCCCTTCTTTATAGATTTATCCATCTGTGGTCTTTATAATTACTGTCTTTATAATTGGGTTTCTGAGTGGACATCCAACTTGTTGATTCCCAGCGCTAAAATCTGAGCAACCCACTGCGCCGGCCAAAACAGCAGCGTTATGATAGATGGTGCTTTTCTGACTCTGCACCAAGAACTGCCGCACGAAGGCAGCGGCAAAACCGCCTCGCCGGCCACAAGAGTCGCGTTGGCGACCTGTGGGGCTCCTTCGCTGGGAATCTCCTGGTGCGTGAGCAACAAAAATTTGTCTGAAAGTGTGGCGTCCTCTCGTTCTCTGTGCTTTCACTGGGAGCTACAATCCCGATCTTCTAGTGATCAGCCATCTTGGATCTCTCTCCGGTTTAGACTTACTCTTAAGTGAACATACTCAATTTTATTTGAAACAAGACTTAAAAGGTAAAATTTTGAGCCACGTTTTTAAAAAAAATCTAAATAGTATTCAGGAAGTATATTCAGACCGCTCCAAGAGTAATGAAACAGCTTTAATTTTAAATTTACTTGCCTAAGACCATCGTAAAGAGGTTTTTACTTTACCAGTCTAGGGAAGGCAACAGGATCCTTAGTGATAGTCCATTTTAATAACAATAAAATGTTTTATGATCTCAGAAAATGAAAAATCCTTATATAATAGTAATGTATTATTATAAAGTCAGATTGAATGTGTTTGTTGTATGAAGTCTCTAAAATACAGAAAGTACAATAGATACAAGACTATTCTTTTCAGAACATCCTGTATAATTCACAAAGGAAATACCAGTTCAAAATGAACAGAATAACACTTCATTGGGAATGTACTTTGAATAGACATAATAGTCACCTACTAAATTTTCTAAACTTGACGTGTTATGTTCAAAATAATAATACTTGTCAGACTGAAGTGTAACAGTATTTCTTAATGCCATAGCCTGTAAACATGTCAAGAGATAACCTTTTACCAGCACCTGCGTTGTACATTTTATGTTCACAGTGGAATCTGTTCTGTAAGACAATGCAGTGCAACATTGAAAACTTGCTATTTATCCCAGGCAAAATAAATATGGTCAATAAAGTTGTTCCTGTATCCATATCCCCATTTTCCAAAGTACAAAAAAATACCTTTTTATTAGAAATGAACTCTTTTACATCATTTAATCTCATACATTTTCACGAACTTTAGAAGTTACTTTATTTTTAAAGAAAACTTTTATGATCCACAGAGAGGAAATGAAAAAAATACAATGGGATTCTGGCCGGGCACAGTGGCTCATGCCTGAAATCCTAGCACTTTGGGAGGCCGAGGTGGGTGGATCACTTGAGGTCAGGGGTTCAAGACCAGCTTGGCCAACATGGCAAAACACCTTGTCTACTAAAAATATAAAAATTAGCCAGGCGTGGTGGCATGAGCCTGTAATCCCAGCTACTTGAAAGGCTGAGGCAGGAGTATCGCCTGAACCCAGAAGGCAGAGGCTGCAGTGAGCCAAGATGGCACCACTGCACTCCAGTCTGGGTAACAGCAAGACTCCATCTCAAAAAAAAAAATAATAAAGGGATTCTTCTTTGATCAAAACAAAAGCTTGCAGTTACTAGTATTAAAAGCAAACACTCAACAAAGTAAAAAGCCCAAACATGTATTTGTACTAACACCTGAATACACCTACACATTTAAAGGAGCATTTTATTTAGAATTATATTTTCCTATGGAAACTTGAGTAGTGCCAAGGGTATTTACATCTTTGACATCACCTTTACTGTTCACAGACTACTTAATTTTATAATATGTTTAATTGAAAGGTAAACTTACTTAACTGTAGAATGATCAGGTTGTTTTAATAGAGAGGAACTTTGGTTTGTTATTCTAATATTTAACAAAATACTCATCTCTTCACAGAATCTACCTGTTACTCGTATTTTGGACAATCTTATGGAGATGAAGTCAAACCCTGTGAGTACCATGTAACATTATATTTTGTGTAAATTCCTGAATGTGTTAAACTGACTAGTATGAAAGAGAATAAAATCAGATTGAGTTTCTTGTGAGCTTAATCACAGCAGAATACGTGAGGGAAAGGAAGAGGCCATGTTTTCAAGAAGCCTTTTTTAGCCATTATCACAGATTCTTGGAATTGGTTTTCTCAGCTGCTATACCCATTCTAGCCAGCTCTCATTCAAATGTAATGTAGATTATATCCTATATGTATAATTAAATGTAAAATATATCCTAAAGAACAAATTTCTGTAAATGAAAAAAGAACCAGTGAATATCAGTTGATATAGTATGAAGAGTACCAAACCAATTTAATTTTATAAAAGTTAAATTAGGCAAGAAGTGCACAGTAAAAATTTTAAGTGCATCTGTTTAGAGGGCACTAAATTTTGGGGGGCTGAAGAAGTAAATTGACAATGAAATTGTTGGATGAATAGACAAATGGGTCAGTATTGTTAGCATTGACTTAAAGAATGGGTTTCTAAGCTATCTGTTTGTAATTCAAGAAAGGAATGTAAAAATCATCACAATCTGTTTCATAAAACATCCCATCCTTTTACTGTCACAACCATAAGGTGGTTATTACCACAAGAATCTGGAATCAAAAACAGCATGACGGTACCCACATCAGAACCCTGGTTTGAGTTGGTCTAAATCCCTATAGACTTGGCAGTGAGGCTTAGGATTCCAATCCTGAGAAAGAGTACAAACATAATCTTCAGATGAGTGTGACCTTTTTTTTGTAATTGTCAAACATGACTGTAACAACATAAGAAGAAACTAACAAAAACAAGTTTTAAAATTCAGTGGTGTGAAAACAAAGATACAGTGTAATAAAACATCTCAAAAGGGCAATTAATATTATGAAAAGAATAGGAGAATTGTTTATAATGATAAGCTAAAAAGGATTAGATTCTTCCACCTGGGAATCAATACAGATAAAGTGGTATACAATGAAATAATGATAGACTTTATCACTACATCCTAGAATACATGAAAAAAGACTAAGAGAGGAATACATTTATGACTAATTATCTTAGAGAATACTGCTTCATAATAGGCAGTAAACTTCCAGGAGATATTATGCCAAGCAACTATAAAGATTAAAAATATAAGTAAATGCAAAAATTTAGACAGATACCAAATATACAGGGGGTTAAGAAATTTTGATATTGTCCAGGTGCAGTGGCTCACACCTGTAATCCCAGCACTTTGGGTGGCCAATGCTGGTGGATCACTTGAGCTCAGGAGTTTGAGACCAGCCTGGGCCACATAGTGAAACCCCATCTCTACAAAAAGTAGAAAATATTACCTGGGTATGGTGATGTGCACCTGTAGTCCCAGCTACTCAGAAGGCTGAAGTGGGAGGATCACTTGAGCTCAGGAGGTTGAGGCTGCAGTGAGCCAAGGTTGTGCCACCGCAGTCCAACCTAGGTGGCAGAATGAGACCCCGTCTCAAAAAAAGAAAACAGAATTTATGATATTTTGTTACCGTCCCTAATCTTGAATTTGAGATGAAAAATAATGACAATAATAATGATGATAGCTAACATTTATTGAGTACTTATCATGTGCCAGAAATCATTCAAAGCATTTTTCAGTGGCTCACGTGTGTAATCCTGGCACTTTGGGAGGCTGAAGCAGGCAGATCAGTTGAGGTCAGGAGTTCAAAATCAACCTGGCCAACATGGTGAAACCACCTCTCTACAAAAAATTAGGGGGGGGAATGGTGGCACACACCTGTAATCCCAACTCTCTAGAGGCTGAGGCAGGAGAGTTGCTTGAACCTGGGAGGCAGAGTTTGCAGTGAGCCAAGATCATGCCCACAGCACTCCAGCAGGGGTGACAGAATGAGACTCTGTCTCAAAAAAAAAAAAAAAGCATTTTTCACCTATTATCTCATTAGGACTTTCTGAGAAAAGTACTAGTATTATCATCATTTTCTTTTTATAGATGAGGACATTGTAGTGCAATGAAGTCAGGTTAACTTGCCCAAGGACACATAGCTAATAATGGCAGACCTGGGATTTTAACCAAAGGCCAAGTTATTTTTTTTTTTTTTTTTTTTAGTAGAGATGGCGTTTCACCATGTTGACCAGGATGGTCTCTTGATTAGGGCAAAAATCATTCCATTCATGGAATCACAGAACTATAGAGTTAAAGAAACTAAGTTATCTTAACAATGTAGGAGAGGCAACCAAGAAATGTTGTGACTTCCAAGTCACACTACTTTTAGTAACAGAATTGGAACCAGAAACCTACTACTGCTGTATTCCTGCCTGGTACTCATTCCAACATACATCCACATTTATCTGCCATAAACACACGGATGGCTACATTGTGGATCTTACTGGAATGTTTCTCTAAACCAAGAAAGTATATAGATGTTCACTTGACTTTCACTTTATAACTCAAGGCATGTTATTGCAGACAGATTCTTTTTACTTAATTAGGAAAAGTAACTTTTTCTGTTTTGAAAGCGTTTTTTATCTGCTAGATGAGGTGGCTGTCTGCATTCTCATCCTTCTCGTGTTCCCAGATGGACAAATTGATTTGGAGGCAATGAAGAGATTAGCAAAATGCTAAAGGGATTAGCAAAGTATACTAAGACCTGACAAATAATCTTGATTGTATCCATTTAAAATGCTGCAATCTAATTCTAGATGCATTTTTATCAGTTCATTTATTAAATGTTCTTTTATTTCTTAATTGAATAAATTAAAATTAAGGCTAGATATCAGATAGGTTATCTTGCCTTGTAAGTCTGACTGGTAGTGGTTTCTCGGAGCAAAGTATTGAAAGATCCTTGCACTATGTTTGGGTTTACTGAGAGTGCTATGACTGATTAACAGTGCCCACCATTGGGTATAGGACTAAATAGTGGCAACATGTGTAATGTATTTGTCATGAGCCAGGTTTTGGTAGGACTGTCAATGCTCCAGAAAAAGAATTCGTTTCTCTGGCATGGTAGTTAAGAACTTGGGCATTGAAACTAGACTGCCTTGGTTTAAACCCTATAGTTCCCATACTTACTAGTCATGTGACTAGTTATGTAACTTTTATAAAGTTAAATAACTTTTCCGTACACCAAACTGCCAATCTAAAAAAATGAGGGAAACAGTTACAACCTGATGGACCGTTATTGGGATTGAGTAACTTCATCTAAAGTGCTTAGAATAAAGGTTATCGCATACATAGTAAGTGCTCATTAAGTATTAGGGGTGGTGGTTGTACATTCCACAAAATTGATAGATTCATTAAAATAGGATACTCTAAGCCAAACTGTGACCTTCTAAAGAGAAATTCCACAGTCATGGTTAAGTTCTATTTTTTTTTTTTAATAGGAAACTGATGACTATAGATATTTTGATCCCAAAATGCTGCGGGGCAATGACAGGTAAGCAGCTTTTGTCTTCTTTAACTTATTGTGGATTTTTCCCCTCAATAATGGAAATAATTGATTTATTATAAAATAGTATTGCTTATTATTAAAAATCCATACTATTTGGAAAACCTGTAAGAAAACAGTATGTATAATCTCATTATCCAGAGATATCTCTAGTAATGATACTAAGCATTTACATATTTTTCCTTCCAAATATATACACACCCAAATCCATTTAGATGTCTACTGGTTTTTTTTATGAAATGGTGGAGATATTAGAAACTAATTGTGGGTGAGGGAAATTTGGATAACATCTGTTTTTAAATGAGTATTATTGAACCAATTGAAAAAATAGGGCTTTAGATTGGATACCAGTTGTTTGATTGTTTTTCATTTAACTGCTCCATAAAATTAAAGCCTCTGGGAACCATTGCTATATAACACCTTGTGGCAATGAAACATTCTATAAATTCTGCATTTTATCATAGACATTGGATAGTAAGATATTCTCATGGATATTAATTTTTATGATTAATGGTGGTATGAAAAATAGCCTACAAGATACAGAAAAAGAATAGGCAGGATTGGGGAGGAAATAATAACTGCCTGGAATGATTTGCCTGTCACACTGAAACTTAGTTGAAGCTAGTTTCTTGCCTGTGCCTTATGTTTGGGATCTTCAGGACTTTATATTTGCTCTATCTCAAGCTTTCATATCTTTGTAGATGGTATGAAAATAATCTAGTCACTAGATTAAATTGCTTGATAACTTGAAATGTTATCCTTTCCTGAATTTACCAGAAATGCCACCAAAATTGCCTAAGAACTGCTAATAGCAGCTACTGTTGGCAAGAGAGAATCTGACAAAGAACAGACTATGTGGAAAGGGGGATGAGGATTGACTACTAATGGGTACAGGGCTTCTCCTAGTGGTGACAAAAATGTTCTGAAATTAGACAGTGATGGTTGTAAAACTCTGTAAATAATATTAAAAACCACTGATTGTATATTTTACAACAGTGGATTAGCAACTTTCCTATATTGATGATTCTCCAGCTTACATTTTTTCCTTCCTTGCATTTAGCTACCAAGTAGATACACAGCCCTCGGTATGCATGGGTTCCTCATCCATGGATTCAGCCAACCAGGGTTCAAAATATTTCGGGGGAAAAACAGACGTGAACATGTACAGGCTTTTATTTTTTCTTGTGTTTATTCTCTAAGCAATACCTAATACAATGTAAACTATATAGTTTGTTATATTGTTTACATAGCATTTACACTGTATTAGGTATTACAAGTAATCTAGAGATTAAAATATATGGGAAGGTGTGTGTAGGTTACATGCAAACACTACACCATTTTACATAAGGTACTTGAGCCTCTGTGGACTTTGGTTCTACCGGGGGTTCTGGAACCCAAGGTAGAACTTCATGGAACTTCATGGATACCAAGGGAGACTATATTTGGCTTCTTGGTAATTTACTGAGAAATGTTTAATCCTAAATGCAGTTTATGCATGGTAATCAGAAGGAATATTAGCATTGATAAGACAGATAAGCTTAGAGTTTCATTTTTAACAGAGCCTTCTCCTGAGCTATCCCATCACAGTTAAATCTTGGTGATTAATAACTAGTAATACTGTTCTATTTCAGTCTTAACCCCCCTCATCCATGTCTTCTCTTAAAGGAACTTAAACACTGAAGAGGCATTTCAGTCAGGTGGACTCGTAGCTTCTTCTATGGAATATTCAGACAGGCCATAAAAATAAGGAAAAGATGACAGAACTGTGTAATCAGCCTCTGAACAATTAAGTAAAGTTGTAATCGCCCTCTTTTCTCAGTTGAGATTTTGAAAAATTACTTTTGGGGAAAATCTAAGTTTTCCATGTAAGTCATATTGTACAGCCTGTTTTAGCACGCAAAACAAATATAAGTCTAGACTCGCAAAAGCTTTGAAAAATGTCTTTATTATATATATTTTTAAAATACTTTGATGTCTAAGGGATCTTTATTAAGAAATAAGCTACAGCAAAATTCAGATCCGTCCTTCCATTCCTTCTTTGCTTCCTGTTATTCTTCCTATACATAATTTATAGTTTTTCCACAAATGTAGATACCCACAAACTAAATTTAATATTGAGTGTGGTAAAAATTTACCATATAAAATATATGCTTTATCCATACACCTTATACCCAGATTTCCACTCCTCCTCATGGGAGCTGCTGCTCAGTCATCTAGAATTTTATTTTAAAGTAATAGGTTGCCCCATTTCCTTTTAGACTCTGAGATATCTCCCTCTTCTAGCTTCTTTCTATCAATCTCAGTTCACCACTCAGCTCTGCAAAATTAAAGGACCCACTCCTCTAAGAAGGTAAAGGAGGTAGAACTGTGAATACCTATCTAATAGTGCATGTGTGTGTATTTCCCATACCTGTTTTATCCATAATAAAAGCCATGGGTGAAATTTTCAGTACGGTTTTTCTTTATTTCAGCTCAGTTCCCAGAAACAAAAATCCATTCCAAGAGGTAAGTTTCTTATAAAAATTCTCTGTCCTACAAAGGAAAGATGAAAGGTTACCAAGCAGTCTTGATGACTATCTTTGTCCAAAACATGGCTTTGTGATGATTAGTGTATGGTAATTTTGATAAATCCAGTTGTGTACACCCAAGATTCTTTTTAAAAAATTTAGTCTAGCAATTATATTTTTCTAATTTATAGAGCTGCTTATATTTATAATATTTTAAGCTTAAAAATAACTGATAATTCACAGGAAATGAAGTCTTTAGGATTGCAGTGAGAGTTTTACATGTGTGGAAACTTTCTGAAATTGGATTCCAAACATTTGTGACGATACCATGACTGTGTTTTCATTTGAAATACAAAGAAGTGTCTCAGTAAAAAAGAGAGTAAATAACATATTTTGGAAATTATATAAATGCTAGGTTTTCTAATTTTTCCTGCCTACAATAAATAACCCTAAATTCAAAAATGTCCTTTGGAGAAAGCCCTTTCGATTTGGTATTGCCTAATTGAAGAATACAGTTATTTTTCTCTAAATTGTTTCTGAAAAATCTCTTCTTCATACAGCTCAAAAGACATTAGAAATTTATAGACTTTTTCAAAAGAAATTTCTTAATTAAAATAGCATCAGGTGCTTAGAATATGACTTTTGGCTAGCATTTTTTAACCTTAATTTTAGGATAGGTCTCAGACTAAAAACTATGTTGCTTTTTTTTTTTTCTGTTTACATTTTAGGCCATTGTTTTTGTGGTGGGAGGAGGCAACTACATTGAATATCAAAATCTTGTTGACTACATAAAGGTACATTTTATTTAGCCTTTTTAGTCTGTTGTTAGATGGTTTTATAGGTAGAACACTAGCATCCTCTGATGGCTATCCTGATGCTTCTATAACTTATTTTCTAAAAGGTAGTTTTTAAATCATGCATATATGATTTTTAAATGTTCATTGTTTTCCTATTTCCAACACATTCATTTCTGGCCTTAAATTGTACTTAATCTAGAAAACAATGTATCTTATTGATATAATGCACTTTGCAGCCACCTGTCTTAATATAAATTCAAATGCTTAGAGACCTCAAGCAAGCTCTTCCAAAAAAAAAAAAACTCCCTGAGTGAAATGATTCACAAAACTCATTGATCTGAATAATATGCACTTTACTCCTATCCTGTTAACTTAAATCAGCAACATATGTCTAACAAACTTGAAGTGTCTGGTTTTTTTTTTCAGCAAACAGGAACTATAGAGTTAGCAAATGAAGGGGAGTGCAGGGAGTGGCAGACAGCTAAGCAAAAAGGAAGGAAGGGGTGTAATTTGAAGAGGAAAAACGCTATTAAAAATTTAGGGGCAACAGAATTTGCTGTTTTTAGAATGTCATTTTGTAATCTTTATTCACTTAATATTAAATAATGATCATTCTTTATGTCCTTATTTCATGTATTGCTTTAATAATGGTAGAGGGTTATGGTACAGTGAAGACAAAAAACCACAGGCAGATGTCACAGAGCTCCAAAACAAGTAACTATTCTTAGAATTCTTAGTTTTATAGGAGATACTTCATCTTTGCATTATGAACCACCAAGATGTGTGTGAGATACCTTAGTTTCAGAAGAGCCCTAGTCTTGTACAAAGAAGGTGTTTTATTTTTTTAAGTTCAGGGGTACATGTGCAGTTTTGTTACATAGGTAAAGTTGTGTCATGGGGTTCGTTGTACAGATTATTTCATCACTCAGGTATTAAGCCTAGTACCCATTAGTTATTTTTCCTGATCCTTTCCCTCCTCCCACCCTCCACCTTCCAAAAGTCCTCAGGGCGTGTTGTTTCCCTCTAACGTGTCCATGTGTTGTCATCATTTAGCTCCCACTTATAGAACATGCAGTATTTGGTTTTCTGTTCCTGCATGAGTCTGCTAATGATAATGGCCTGCAGCTCCATCCATGTACCTGCAAAGGACATAATCTTATTCTTTTTTATGCCTGCATGGTATTCCATGGTGTACATGTACCACATTTTCTTTATCTAGTCTACCATGGATGGACACCTAAGTTGATTCCATGTCTTTGCTGTCGTGCTGAATAGTGCTGCGATGAGCATACATGTGTATGCATCTTTATAATAGAATGATTTATATTCTTTTGGGTATATACCCAGTAATGGAATTGCAGGGTTGAATGGCATTTCCGTCTTTAAGTCTTTGAGGAATCGCCGTACTATCTTCCTCAGTGGCTGAACTAATTTACAGTTCCACTGGTGTTCCAAAAGGAGATGTGTATAAGTGTTCCTTTTTCTCCAAAACCTCACCAGCATCTTAAAAAATAATCATTCTGACAGGTGTGAGATGGTATCTCATTGTGGTTTTATTTGCATTTCTCTGATGATTGGTGATGTTGACCTTTTTTTCATATGATTGTCGGCCACATGTATGTCTTCTTTTGAAAAATATCTGTTCATATCCTTTGCCCACTTTTTTATGGATTTGTTTTGTTTTGTTTTTGAGATAGAGTCTTGCTCTGTCGCCCAGGCTGGCATGCAGTGACACCATCCCAGCTCACAGCAACCTCTGCCTCCCAGGTTCAAGCAATTCTCCTGCCTCAGCCTCCCAAGTAGCTGGAATTATAGGCACACACTACTACACCCAGATAATTTTTGTATTTTTAGTAGAGATGGGGTTTCACCATGTTGGCCGGGCTGGTCTCGAGCTCTTGACCTCAAGTGATCCACCCATCTCGGTCTCCTAAAGTGCTGGGATTACAGGTGTGAGCCACCACACCTGGTCTGGGGTAGTTTTTTCTTGTAAATTTAAGGTCCTTATAGATGCTGGATATTAGACCTTTGCTGGATGCATAGTTTGCACAAAGTTTCTACCATCCTGTAGTTTTTCTGTTGATAGTTTCTTTGGCTGTGTAGAAGCTCTTTAGTTTAATTAGATCCCATTTGTCAATTTTTGCTTTTATAGCAGTTGCTTTTGGTGTCTTCATCATAAAATCTTTACCCATTCCTATGTCCAAATGATATTGCCTAGGTTGTCTTCCAGGGTTTTTATAGTTTGGGGTTTAAGTCTTTAATTAATCTTGAGTTGACTTTTGTATATGGTGTAAGGAAAGGGTCCAGTTTAAGTTTTCTGCATATGGCTAGCCAGTTTTCTTAGCACTATTTATTGAATAGGGAGTCCTTTCTCCATTGCTTGTTTTTTTCAGGTTTGTCGAAGATCAGATAGTTGTGGGTATGCAGTCTTATTTCTTGGTTCTGTTTTGTTTGATTGATTGCTCCATAGGTCTGTTTTGGTACCGGTACCATGCTGTTTCAGCTACTGTAGAGCCCTATAGTATAGTTTGAAGTCAGGTAATATGATGCCTTTACCTTTGTTCTTTTTCTTAGGATTGCCCTGGCTATTTTGGCTCTTTTTTGTTTCCATATGAATTTTAAAACAGTTTTCTCTAGTTCTATGAAGAATGTCAATGGTAGTTTAATAGGAAATAGCATTGAATCTATAAATGGCTTTGGGCAGTATGGCCATTTAATGATATTTCGTCTTCCTATCCATGAGCATGGATGTTTTTCCATTTGTTTGTGTCATCTCGGATTTCTTTGAGCAGTGGTTTATAGTTCTTCTTGTAGAGATCTTTCACTTCCCCAGTTAGCTTTATTCTTTTTGTGGCAATTGTGAATGAGAGCTTGTTCCTGATTTGGCTCTCGGCTTATAGGAATGCTAGGGATTTATGCACATTGATTTTTGTATCCTGAGACCTTGCTGAAGTTGTTTATCAGCTTAAGAAGCTTTTGGGCTGAGACTGTGGGCTTTTCTAAGTAAAAGTTCACGTCATCTGAATACAGGGACAGTTCAATTTCCTGTCTTCCTATTTGGATATCCTTTATTTCTTTCTCTTGCCTGATTGCCCTGGCCAAAACTTTGAATACTATGTTGAATAGGAGTGGTCAGAGAGGGCATGCTTGTCTTGTGCCAGATTAATATTTCTCTAGTTTCATAGCCAAAATTAGGTTGCATGCCCAGGCTCAAAAGCAGAAACCAAGGGACCATGACAGGAACCAGATGCAAACCATCTCTATAAACAGTGCTGACAAGCTAGTACAAGTTGCCCCCTAGTCTTGACCCTAGCACAAGACAATATTCATCCCTAGTTAGAACATTTCATTCAGGTTTGGCCAACGGTTAGCAACATGACTGGTTCCAGGTGCTCCTAGGGATAAACACATAGTTGCAATAGACACTTTTGCATTCCACAGACTCTTACCCTTGGTTAAGCTTTTTTAATCACTTGATATCATTCTTTTTTTTCAACTTTTACATTATATAACAGAAAAATGAGAAAATAAACACCAAAATCCTAATCATTTGTGTAGCGACTGTAGATTATAACTTTTAAAAAAGTTGAAGTTTACCAGATAGTCCAGTGAAAACTTGTTCTTAATAATGTCCCAGCTTGACAGTTTTACCTCTTTCTACCACAGAACGTTGAATTTTATGAAATTGTATAACAATTATTAACTAAATCTAGTTCATTTCTCTGCTAATCTGGTCTTTTACCAGAAGACCTTGTAGGGGTTTTAATTCAGTTTCCTAATACATTTGCTCATTCATTTGGTCATAGAATTGTTCATATGAATCTCACCAATGATACCAGTATTGTACCAAATAGCATTACATTATGATTTGGTTTGCTTACTAATTTTTTTTTTCATCTTTCTTGACAAAATCAGCTCTTGTTCTTATACTAAAATGTTGTAATTGACTGAGGCACCATAAGTTTCCCATAAATTCACTCTTTTTGCTTACTCTGCCAAGTTACCAGGCCATTTTCCTTGCACTACTTTGGCTTTTAATTGAGGAGCATACTTAATCCTTCTTGAGTCTGTGTGCATGTGTCTTCCCATCTTTATGTAACTGTTGAGTTTTATCATTTTTCCAGGCTTCTTGCCACCATTTCCCTTCCTCCTGAAATAACATTTCTTGTAAACAACCAATACAGGTCATTAAGTCGTCTCTCTCAGTATGTCTCTTTTCATTAAAGGCAAATTGGGCTTACCATCGGACTCAGAACTGTGCCAGTGTTTCTGCCCAGATTGGTTTAACCACCAAATATGTTGTTGCCATTGAGTTTTTATTGCTTGAATATAGTTTGAATATATCTTTTTGATCCAAAATCCTTCAGGAACCTTTTGAAAGATGGTGGGGGAGGAAAGACAAGAGTTTTCAGTTCCCCAAGGCAGTGTCATATGAGTAGTAATTATTCCCAAAAATACTTAACTCTGTAATTATTGTCGGCAAAAAATCAGGGCTATCAGCGGCAAGTGTGTAAGACCACCACGTTATCCTTTACTTGGTTTCAGTACCAAAAATTTTTTTTAACTTCAGTTAATGCCTTCCACCCACAGAAACAAGATACATAGGCATTAGAGCATGACTAGTTGGAAATGCAGCAGTTATTTTATGTCCGTGTTTCTGGACACCTTTCTTAACAAATTATATCTGTGTTTAATAGTCACGTGGTAGTCTGTGACTTCGTTGTTGAACAAAATCATTTGTGTGCATTTGAGAGAAAACAGTGTCCTAACTTTCCCTCCCAAAAGTGGTGCTCTACAGTAGATAAAACCACTGGGAGCCAAAAGACAAGTATTACAGTTATTCTGTGTTTATCCTCAAGATGTTATTAGCTTCATCAAGATTCAGATAAAATTCTGCAGATTAAATTCTTAAATCTCCTGCAACCCAGTCTTAGACAGAATATTCTCTTGCTCTCAGCCTCTTACAAGATACCAAGATAATGTTAACTTTCCCTTTTTGCATTATTTACTTATTGGCTCCCTTTCTGAGAATAAAGAATTTTCCTCCTTTCTCCTGTCATTAGTTTTTACCCAGACCTTTACCCCTGAGTTAGGGCACCATCAAATTCGGCAAGAGGACTTACCAGTGGCGCTGACAGCAATGTGAGACTGGCCATGCTTTTCCCCTTCGTCCATTCCCAGTTACATGAAGTTGGGGTGGATAACTGCACGTTTACAAGACTATCTTGTCCACATGTGAGGAAAGATGCAAAAAAACATTAATTCCAGGCTTAGATAGGGGAAAATAGAAACAGTCCATTCCATCATTCCTCAGACAGTTATACTTAGAGGTATTATCTTCATGTTTTTTCATTTATATCTTTAATTTCTTTCAATATTTTGTAGTCTTCAGAGTATATTTTTATGTTCTTCTGAAAGGCATTTTCTTAAGTTCATTTTTTGATTCTTCATACCAAATACATAAAAATTCAACTGATTTTTATGTTGATCTTATGTTTTACATCATTGCTAAGTTTATTAGTTCTTATTGTTTTTAATGAATTTTTAGAAGTTTTACGTACAAGATCGTATTATCTAAAGAGAGATAGTTTTACTTCTTTTCTATCTGGAATGTTTTTTTTTTTTTTTTTGTAACTGCCTTGGCTACAACCTTCAATGCCTTGTTCAATAGAAGAGGCAAGAGCAGACATCCTTGTCTTCTTTCTGATCATAGGGGCAAAGCATCTAGTCTTTGACCATTATATTATATATTTCATTATGTTATTCATAGATGCCCTTTAGATCCATTAAATGTTTAGTAGCTACTAAGCCCCCTAGTTTAATTGTCCAGAGAGGATTTTTGAATCCCTTTTAGTCTTAGTTTTATTTTGTCCTTAATAATCCTAATCTTTTCCCTACCATTCAGCCATATTAAGAAGGAAATGAGCTAGTAGGTCTGTGACAGCCTTCCTCACATCATTAGAAACCTCTGTCAGTATAGTCTATATGAAACTAAACATAAGAATGACTATGCCTACATGAGACTTGCAATACAGAATTAGTTAACATGGTCCTTGGTTTATACCAGCCCATAACATAAGGGGCAAGTGCCAGAAAATACTGCTATACATCTATTTTGTATAACTCTGGATAATTGGTAAAAAAATAATTTGACCGATTTTATTAAAACATTTGATAATACTAATCTTGATGAATTGGGATCTTGATTTAAAACCACCACAAGGTATTATCTTGATGGAAGGTGATTGGTTGGAGAAAGAACTACATTGAGTTACGTAATTTTACATTGAATCAATATATTGGTACATTTCATAAAGTTTAAATTTTTTTTTCTTTTTGAGACCGAGTCTCGCTCTGTTGCCCAGGCTGGAGTGCAGTAGCGCGATCTTGTCTCACTGCAACTCTGCCTCCCGGGTTCAAGCGATTCTCTTGCCTCAGCCTCCTGAGTAGCCGGGATTACAGGCTTGTGCCACCATGCCTGGGAGCTAATTTTTGTATTTTTAGTAGAGATGGGGTTTCGCCATGCTAGCCAGGCTGGGCTTGAACTCCTGACATCATGATCTTCCCACCTTGGCCTCCCAAAGTGCTGGGATTACAGGTGTGAGCCACTGCACCCAGGCCATAAAGTTCAATTTCTAACTGAGAAAGGATTCATCAAGCTTGTACATGATTAAGAACAAGTTTGCACTGGAATGTTTGATAAACTACGTTTCTTGAACATTACACCTACACTGCATTGGATGGCTAAAAATGATTAGAAAAGAATGATGATGAGTAATTTGGTTAAGAAAGCTTGGCCCAAGGTAGGGACTGTACAAGTCAGAATTAATCTCAGCTGGGCTACTGTACCCCGTGCTTATCTCTAAGAATGCCGGGATCCATGGTGCTGATATTTAGCCAAACCTGAATGAAGTTAACTAGTGATGAATTCCAGTCCTGGGCTATAGAGACTAAGATAAACCAGAGGGCAGCTTGTGCTGGCTTGCCAGCATTGTTTAATAGAAAATGTAAAGATTGATTTTACATTTTGCACCTAGTTTTTGTCATGTTCCCTTGGTTTCTGCAGTTGAGCCTGATTTTTCCTACCTGACCAGAGAGACATAAAAGACCTCTCCTTGAACAAGAATCGGGTTCCCCTGGGAGCTGTGTCTAGAAGTTCTGGACCCCTCTAATGTTTCCCTGTGCTTGCTTCCTTCTTGTATACTGTAACCTCTACCTTTATTAATGCCTGTTAGCCACAAGAATCCAATTATATGACCCGTATACCATCTTATTTTGAAAAAAAAATCTGAGTTGTGGCTTTTTATTTATTCTCAGAGATGGCCATTAGGACATGTATTCAGCCAACAATGTTTGATCAGCTTATACATCACAGAGTTGTGTTACAAATTTACCTTCAAGTTCACAATACATACAAGAAATTAGCAAATCATTAGTAGAGATTTGACTGTTGTGATTGGCTTCCAATATTGTAACTGTGACTTTTATTCCTGATTTTGTCAATGTGGAATGAGATGTATTAACTTACAAACACTGTGTTGCTCAAGTGAGACTAAAAGCACAATCCATGCTACCTGCACCATAGCCCACTTTCAGCATAAAGAAACTCAAATGTATTCTTCAAGCAGTACACATCCTACATTGGAAGAATGTTCTAAGATTGTATGGGTAACTGTTGCTCCTGTGAAATATGACAGTCATCAGATTCCTTCTGAGTGTAATAGGAAATGGCACCAATAGTGTGCCATAGTACCTACTTTGGGGGATAAAAAAACCATGCTCATTTCACCACTTTGTTCCTCTTTATTTCATGCGATTTTAGGTAGATGTGTACACTAAAATCCAACACTGTCCCCAAGAAAGACTGTCAAGAATTACCAAAAAAAAGTAGCATATTAATCTCTTTTCTTGGGAATATTGAATATATTTCTTGTTACTTACTTGCATCTAAGTTCTGACTGATTTTTGCAGGGAAAACAAGGCAAACACATTTTATATGGCTGCAGTGAGCTTTTTAATGCTACACAGTTCATTAAACAGGTAAAGTATACCTTTGTTGTTTGTTTCTGTTAATATACCCATGTTGCTATTGGTATTATTCAAAAGAGAAAAAGAAAACCACTTACTCACCTGAACCAGCTGAAACCAAAAGCCATACAGCTATACCAAGATAGGCATTGCCATGGACAACTAAGAAGAAAATCTTGATAAAATTGTTTCCAGTAGGAGTGTACACATCCTTCCAGAGCTGAAAGCCTTTGCTGTGGCTTTTAATGATCCTTTAGAAATACAGAAATATATGAGAACTGTCAGTAGTCTGTCACTCATGACATTTCTCTTTATATTTTCACAAAGTTAATACTAATTTTTTTTCATTCCCATGGTTTTGTTTTCCATCAGTTAACATTACCTAATAATGTTTACATTTCTTTGCTATGATGATGTTTATTGCAATTCTATTTTCTTTTCTTTTTCTTGGTAGAAACAGTCTCTCGCTATGTTGCCCAGGTTGGTCTTGAACTCCTGGCCTCAAGTGATCCTCCCGCCTCAGCCTCCCAAGTAGCTAGGATTACAGGCATGAGCCACTGTGCCCAGCCTTCAGTTTTTAAATATCTGCAGATGTTTTACATTTGAGTTAGTGATAAACATTAGGATGTGGAAGTTCTTAAAGGGTTTACAAGTATGTTTGAATGCTGCTTTTGTGATCTTTTTTAAAAGTTTTATGTATGATTTTGTGTTTTATTTTGTTTCAGTTGTCACAACTTGGACAAAAGTAACACAGAAGAACCTTACTATGATAATCTACTTGGAATGTGGATAAATGTAAAAAGAAAATAAATGTTTCCCTCTCTATAACAATGTCCTAACAGTGAAATTGAGAGTTGTTTGCTAATTTTTAAGGAAATTCTATACTTAATAGGTATTGATTAAAAAAATAAAACATTTCAGAAATAAAATTTCAACATTGTTCATTTTCTCTCCTGTTTGATAAATGAGAAAGTACTTTGGAAGTAAGGAAAGCTCCATCTGAGTATAATATTAAAATACTAATAATAACTAATAGGTTATGATTGAAGTTGGTGACATTTTAAGATTATCATATACAGATTTTATTTGATTGGTTCATGAGTCCCCTACTTGTATGCATTTTAATTGTACAACTACTTTCTCATAGTTTTTTGGGTATCCATGTTGCCTCTAGATTTTAGATGGAGATTTTAAGACACTTTAATGTCTCTTCTCCTTCTGGCACACATATGTACATTTTATCACATAAAGTCCCTCCTTCATGTAATGGTGATCAAGGCAACACTAACAAACATGATTTGGAATGGACAAATACAAAACGTTCATCGCATGAAGTTCTAAATAATATTGATTACAAGCTTCTTTGATATGCATTAATGACAAGTATTGATCAGTCATACTGCTCAGCATGTCCATAAGATAAAAAGCAAGTCAACTGCTTGAAAGGGAAGGAAAAAAAAAAAAAACGCTTCCTATTATAAAGCCAGGGAGCTTTCCCTCCTAATGAGTCTCATATCAACAGGAATCTGTAATGTTACAGACAATATACTGACAATACATACAAGATTTACAGATCAAGAAAAATAATCCTAGATGTATGATAAGGGTTTATTAATGTGACTTATTCCTGAGACAAAATTTGAAGTATGTGGAGGAATAAAAGTACTGGGTATACATCAAGCAGTTCTTATAAGTAACATAAATAACATTTATTCTGTGCAGCCAGCTAAAGTCATACCCCTAAAAAAGGAGCCTAGAAAGAACACAATCCCAAAACAGTAAGCCTCTCTACCTCACTGGAGTATGAGCTGAATGAAAGAATCTCTAGTCAGGGTCCAGATTATTTAACTTCAGACACAAACAAATAATCATGATACTAAAGTTTGATAGCACCAATAATTACAGCCTGGAAAAAATGTTATAGCAAATATAATCAAATACTAAATATATTTGATTATATTATAATAAATATACCAAATATAATCAAATACTTGGCTGTTTAAAAAAAAAAATAGGCACTATGGAAATGTGTTCAGAACAAACACAAAATGGCAGAGAATAGCTTACACTGAATACGATATCATCATTTCCTCTCCTAGTGCCAGCGATGTGCATCACACATTTACTTTAATTCAGTGTTCATCATGCCTGCAAAACTTCTGCACTGCTCCTGACAGTGTACTAATAGTATTTGAAATGTAATTTCAGACTTTTCCTGCACATTAATTTGTTTAAATGTTACACTGAGTCTTTGAGACATAACTGTAAATTTTCCATACATGAGCATGTCAAAAATACCTCTTTTCAAGAAATAAATTATGACATAGGGCTAGAGAGGAAAAAGAAAAAAAAAAAGATTAAATATAGGTATAAAAAGTCAAGATCCTTTTTATGAAGAAAACATTGGGTCGGGTGGGATGGCTCACACCTATAATCCCAGCACTTTGGGAGGCCAAGGCAGGCGGATTGTCTTTTAGGTCAGGAGTTCAAGACCAGCCTGGCCAACATCGTGAAACCCTGTCTCTACTAAAAATACAAAAATTAGCTGGGCGTGGTGGCTGCTCCTGCAGTCCCAGCTACTCAGGATACTGGGACAGGAGAATGGCTTGAACCCTGGGAAAGTGGAAGGTGGAGGTTGCAGTGAGCCAAGATCACGCCACTGCACTCCAGCCTGGGCCACAAGAGCGAAACTCTGTCTCAAAAAAAAGAAAACATTAACTGGAAAAAGATTCTGTGAGTGTACACATATAAAAGATGTTAGAAAATACCCAAGGACAGAAAAATATGAAAGCATATTTTTAAAAAACCTAGAAGTTAAAAATAAAATACCTAAAATTTAAACTCAGCAGATAGGTTTAGCAACAGATGAAATGTGACTAAGAAGAAAATCTGAACCAGAAGATGGAGCAAAAGAAACTACCAAGAATGTAACACAAAGAGATAATAGGAGCAAAGGGAGACAAAAATAGATGAAGAATGGGAAGATCAACCAGACTGGGCAATAAAGGGAGCCCCTCACCCCGCCCCTTACAATGGTGGTACGTGCCTGTGGTCCCACCACTCCAGCCTGGGAAACAGCAAGACCTTGTCTAAAGAATGGGAAGGTCTAAGAGTCATCTGGAGTTCTCAAAGGAGCAAAGAGGTAAAGGTGGCAGTGATAATAATTGAGGAGATGATACCTAATAATTTTTCAAAATAGACACCTCTTCACACATTAACTCCTAGCAGGATAAAAAATTCACCCTTGATATCATGAAACTGCAGAATACCAAAAACAACTCTTATAGAAACAGTACAAGAAAAATAAGATTCACTTCTAAAGAGGGAAGAGGAAGGTGGGGAGGAGGAGAGAGCTGACTTCTCAGGTGCAACTGTGAGACAAGATTGTGGAATGGCATATTTGAAACTGATGAAAGTCAACTGCCAGCTTATATTAATAAGCTTATGTTAATGTCTAGCAAAATACTCTTAAGAAAGAGGACAAAGTACACACAGAGGAAAGAAAAAAGAGTTTGCCACCAGCAGAATCTCACCAAAGTCATTTCTAAAGTGGGAGAAAAGTTATTCCAGGTGTGAAAAGGAATGAAAATAAAACTTACGTAAAACTAAAAGAACATTGTTTTGAAATAATAACTTACAGCTTTAAAACAAAGAATTCGAATACATTGCAACACAAACTGGAAGAATTATTAATGATCCGAAAGTGTGGGGTCTCCCAAATCCCAATTTTTCTTTGCCCTGACACAGGACACACAAAACGCCTTGACCACTGGTGTAACCTAGCTAGCTTTATGTTTTCCCCTACAAGCTTGGACATTCCCAGGCACTGATAAGTTTGTTTATATTGTTGCCCAAAACACTGCAAGATAAAATGTAGAAACTAGCCTTCACTGTCAGCTACAGTTAACCCTTCATAACCCCACATAAACTCCTTAAACCCCACATAAACTCCATATTCCAATCCCCTTGTTGCAGACATAGAAGAATATCTTTTTTTCTTACTCCATCACAAGCACCACTGTAGCATCCTGTAAGTTTCCTAATAAATGCTTTGGACTGATTTTGGAATCCCAACCAGCCCCATCTCAGAACAGTTGGGGGTAGCACTTGCAAGAATTTATCTGCCACTACCTTGGGGTGATAACCAGTGACAGCTTTGGCCAGACAGTGTCATAAGGTCCTTGATTGGATAAAATGTGGCAGTAAAAACACTTGAGAGGATACCTAATAATTTTTCAAAACAGATAAACCCATTTTGCCATCTGTTAAGTACTCATTAACTTTATGTGTTTGTACGTATGTACATATATATGTATGTATGAGACGGGCTTGCTCTGTCATCCAGGCTAGAGTGCAGTAGCATGATCACAGTTCATTACAGGCTTAACCTCTCAGGCTCAGGTGATCCTTCCACATTAGCCTCCTGAGTAGTAGATACACAGGCGTGCAACACCATGTCATGCTAATTTTTGTTTTTACAGAGATGAGGTTTCTCCATGTTGCCCACTCTGGAAACATTAAAATTTCACATATAAGGTAAGCATTTGTAATTTTCAAGTTAACAACTGAAAGAAAATAGTATGAATTGTGTAAACTGGTGTGTATAAAATGGAAGATGGAGAGAGGAATAATAAAAATGCCCCAAAAATATGAGGAGAGAGATGAACACAGAATGAGAAGGACAAAAAGAAATGTAAGGAACTATGATATAAACCCAAATACACCAGCAGTTATAAGTACACTAAATAACTTAATTAAAAGATAATCAGACTGAATTTTCCTTAATCCAATATGTTCTGTTTACAGGAGACATTTAAAATATTTAAGAATACAGGTTATATATAAAAGAATAAAAGCTATATATAACCAAAAGAAAGCTAGTATGGTTTTCTTGTATCAGTGTTATATCAAAGTACAGTTTTTAAGTAAAATGTAATTTTGAAGATAAAGATCATTTTATAGGCATCCAGGCTTCAATTTACCAGGAAGATATGACAATTTTATTTCATTTTTTATTTTTGTTATTTATTTTGAAACAGATTCTCACTGTTGCCTAGGCTGGAGGGCAGTAGCAGGATCTCAGCTCACTGCAACCTCTGCCTCCTGGTTCAAGCAATTCTCATGTCTCAGCCTCCTGAGTAGCTGGGATTACAGGTGCGCACCACCACATCCAGCTAATTTTTATATTTATAGTACAGATGGGGTTTCACCATGGTCTCTAGGCAGGAGTTCTAGGCTGATCCCGAACTCCTGACCTCAAGCAATCCACCCATCTCAGCCTCCCAAAGTGCTGTGATTACAGGTGTGAGCCACCACGCCTGGCCAACAACTTAAAATCTATACCGAATAAGACCACAAAACAGACAGGAAAAAATTTAAAAATCCAGTTTGACAGTTCCTCAACAAGCCATACACAAAATTACCTATGTTGCCTACTACACAGTCACCACTCAACACAGTACTTCACTTCTCACACGAGATGTGTGGGGATTTTTCCCAACACACCAAACATTGCGCCAGCAGACACCAGTGTCAATTCTGACATTATCTACCTGGAATTGGGGTCAGATTCCATAGGTTAAAAACTGAGTCCCAAAAGACTGTCCCCCAACACACGTGTGTGCATGCACACACACTTCAAATGCCAATTACAAGTCCCAGATTGTGACCTTATTTCTTACCAAAAGCTATAAATTGAGCCTTCCAAAGACTCCCTCCTTGGGTTCAATTGTTTGCTAGAATGGTTCACAGAACTCAGGAAACACTTTACTTACTTATTTATTATAAAAGATATTAAAGATAGATAGATGATTGATTGATTGATTATTAAAGATAGATGATTGATTGATTGATAGATAGATAGATAGATAGACCACCAGATGGAAAAGATTCATAGAGGAAGGTATATAGGAAAGGGTGTGGAGCTTCCATGCCCTGTGTGGGGCACCATCCTTCTAGCCACCTCCCCATGTTCAGCAACCCAGAAACTCTTCAAACACTTTATTTGTGGGTTTTTAATGGAGGCTTCACTAATATAGGCATGACTGATGAAATCACTGGCCATTGCAGATCAACTCAACCTTCAGTCCCTCTCCTGCCCCTAGAGATCAGGGAATGGGGCTGAAAGTTCCAACTCTCTAACGGCATGGTGAGTTCCCTAGCAACCAGCCCCTGTCCTGTGGGAGCCCACAGCTATCAGGCATCTCATAACCTTACAAAAAGACATATTACTTTGGATATTACAAGAGCTTTTGGATCTGTGTGCCAGGAAATGAGAACAAAGACCAAATCTATATTTCTTATTAAAAATCACAGTATCACACTGTATGAACCCAGCAATTCTACTGCTAGGTATCTTCTCAAAAGAACTGAAAATGGATGTTTGAACAAAAGCTTGTACACCAATGTGTTATTCACAATAGCCAAAAGGTGAAAACAACCCAAATATCCATCACTGAATAAGATGTGGTATATCCATTCAATGGACTATTTTTTAGCCATAAAAGAGTGAAGTACTGACATATGCTACAACATAGATGAACCTTGAAAGCAAAGTGAAAGAAACTAGACATAAAAGCTACATATTGTATTATTCCATTTATATGAAATGTCCAGAACAGACAAATGCATAAAGACAGAAAGCAGATTTGTGGTTGCAGGGGTTAGGGGAACAGATGGTGGGAAGTGGCTGCTTAATAGGTATGATGTTTCATTTCTGGTGATAAAAAAAGTTCTAGAATTAGACAGTGGTGATGGTTGCATATTGTGAATATATATAATGCACTGAATTGTAAACTTTAAATTTTATGTTTATTTTACATCAATCAATAATTCTGTAAGTATACTGGGAGATTCTTACATGGCATTCACAAAGAGGAAAAATAAAGATGTAAAATATTTGGAAGTACAATGAACAAACTTTGCCTAATTGACTACCATGAACCTGTACTCACAATTATAGAACATATAGTCTTCTGAAGCATGTATGGAATATTTTAAAAATCTGATCTTACCATGAAGGAGGCCAAATAATTGAAATAATTTTGAGCATACCTGAATCACAAAGTAAGTGAGAAATCAATAACAGACTTTCAATTCAAAAGCCCATATTGGGCTTAGTTGAGACACAGTTCTAATTAACCTATTAAGTTATAAATTAGGAAATATTTTTAAATGAATTAATAATTTGAAATGAACAACAAAAATACTACATATAAAATGTGTTGACACAACTACAGAATTTTAAGGCCCATTTAGAATTCAAAAACAAATTATAAAAATTAAAGTTGGAGGTGGCTGGCAAGATGGCCAAATAGGAACAGCTCTGGTCTGCAGCTCCCAGCAAAAATAATGCAGAAGGCAGGTGATTTCTGCATTTCCAAATGAGGTACCTGGCTCATCCATTGGGACTGGTTAGACAGTGGGTGTAGCCCATGGCGGGTAAGCTGAAGCAGGGTGGGGCATCACCTCACCCAGGAAGTACAAGGGGTTAGGGAACTCCCTCCCCTAGTCAAGGAATGCTGTGGGGGCCTGTGCTGTGAGAGATGGGTGCACTCCAGCCCCAGATCCTACATTTTTCCCACAGTCTTTGCAACTCGTAGACCAGGAAATTCCCTTGGGTGCCTATGCAACCAGGGCCCTGGGTTTCAGCCACAAAACTGGATGGCTGTTTGGGCAGACACTGAGCTAGCTGCAGGAGTTTTGTTTTTTTTTTTCATACCCCAGTGGTGCCTGGAACACCAGCAAGACAGAACTGTTCACTCCCCTGGAAAGGGGGCTGAAGCCAGGGAGCCAAGTGGTCTAGCTCAGTGGATCCCATCCCTATGGAGCCCAGCAAGCTAAGATCCACTAGCTTGAAATTCTTGCTGCCAGCACAGCAGTCTGAAGTCATTTGGTGGGGGGAGGGGCATCTGCCATTACTGAGGCTTGAGTAAGCAGTTTTCCCCTCACAATGTAAACAAAGCCACTGAGAAATTTGAACTGGGCGGAGCCCACCGCAGCTCCACAAAGCCATTGTAGCCAGACTGCCTCTCTAGATTCCTCCTCTCTAGGCAGGTTATCTCTAAAAGAAAGGCAGCAGTCCCAGCCAGGGGCTTATATATAAAACTCCCATCTCCCTGGGACAGAGCACCTGGGGAAAGGGGCTGCTGTGGGCACAGTTTCAGCAAATTTAAACATTCCTGCTTGCCGGCTCTGAAGAGAGCAGTGGATCTCTCAGCACAGCACTTGAGCTCTACTACAGGACAGACTGCCTCCTCAAGTGGGTCCCTAAGCCCCATGTCTCCTGACTGGAAGACACCTCCCTGCAGGGGTCAACAGAGACCTCATACAGGAGATCTCTGGTTGGCATCTGGCATGTTCCCCTCTGGGACAAAGCTTCCAGAGGAAGGAACAGGCAGTAATCTTTGCTGTTCTGCAGCCTCTGCTGGTGATACCCAGGCAAACAGGGTCTGGAGTGGACCTCCAGAAAACTCCAGCAGACCTGTAGAAGAGGGGCCTGACCATTAGAAGAAAAACTAACAAACAGAAAGGAATTGCATCAACATCAGCAAAAAGGATACTGACACAAAAACCCCATCCAAAGGTCCCCAAAAGCAAAGACCAAAGGTAGATAAATCCATGATGAAGAAAAACCAATGCAAAAAGGCTGAAGATTCCAAAAACCAGAATACCTCTTCTTCTCCAAAATATCACAACTCCTTTCCAGCAAGGGAGCAAAACTGGACACGGAATGAGCTTGATGAATTGACAGAAGTAGGCTTCAGAAGGTAGGTAATAACAAGCTCTTCCAAGCTAACAGAGCATGTTCTAACCCAATGCAAGGAAGCTTAGAACCTTGAAAAATGGTTAGAGGAATTGCTAACTAGAATACCAGTTTAGAGAAGAAAATAAATGACCTACTGGGGCTGAAAAACACAGCAAGAGAACCTCATGAAGCATACACAAGTATCAATAACCAAATCAATCAAGTGGAAGAAAAGATATCAGAGACTGAAGGTCAACTTAAGGAAATAAAGCATGAAGACAAGATTAGAGAAAAAAGAATGAAAAAGGAATGAACGAAGCCTCCAAGAAATATGGGCCTCTGTGAAAAGGCCAAACTTACATTTGATTCTCGTACCTGAAAGTGAAAAGGAGAATGGAATCAAGTTGGAAAACACTCTTCAGGACATTATCCAGAAGAACTTCCCCAACATTGCAAGACAGGCCAACATTCAAATTCAGGAAATACAGAGAACATCACAAGCTACTTCTTGAGAATAGCAACCCCAAGACACATAATCATCAGATTCACCAAGGTTGAAATGAGGGAAAAAATGTTAAGGGCAGCCAGAGAAAAAGATTGGGTTTCCCACAAATGAAAGCCCATCAGACAAGCAGTAGATGTCTCTGCAGAAACCCTATATAAGCCAGAAGAGAGTGGGGGGTCAATATTCAACATTCTTAAAGAAAAGAATATTCAAGCCAGAATTTCATATCCAGTCAAACTAAGCTTCATAAGTGAAGGAGAAATAAAATCCTTTACAGACCAGCAAATGCTGAGAGATTTTGTCACCACCAGTCCTGCCTTACAAGAGCTCCTGAAGGAAGCACTAAACATGGAGAGGAAAAACCAATACCAGCCACTGCAAAAACATACCAAATTGTAAAGGCCGTCAACATTATGAAGAAACTGCAGGTTTCAACTAACAGACAAAATAACCATTTAGCATCTTAATGACAGGATCAAATTCATACATAACAACATTAACCATAAACGTAAACAGACTAAATGCCCCAATTAAAAGACACAGACTGGCAAATTGGATAAACAGTCAAGACCCATTGGTATGCTGTATTCAGAAGACCCATCTCACATGCGAAGACACACATAGGCTCAAAATAAAGGGATGGAGGAAGATTTACCAAACAAATGGAAAGCCATAAAAAAAAAAAAAAAGCAGGGTTTGCAATCCTACTCTCTGATAAAACAGACTTTAAGCCAACAAAGATCAAAAATGACAATGAAGGTCATTACATAATGGTAAAGGGATCAATGCAACAAGAAGAGCTAACTCTCCTAAATATATATGCACCCAATACAGGAGCACCCAGATACATAAAGCAAGTGCTTAGGGACCTACAAAGAGACTTAGACTCCCACACAATAATAGTGGGAGACTTTAACATCCCACTGTCAATATTAGACAGATCAACGAGAGAGAAAATTAAACAAGTATATTCAGCACTTGAAGTCAGCTCTAGTAGACATCTACAGAACTCTCCACCCCAACTCAATGGAATATACATCCTTCTCAACACCACATTGGACTTATTCTAAAATTGACCACATAATTGGAAGGAAAACACTCCTCAGCAAATGCAAAAGAACAGAAATCGCAACAGTCTCTCAGACCACAGTGCAATCAAATTAGAACTCAGGATTAAGAATCTCACTGAAAATCACACAACTACATGGAAACTGAACAACCTGCTCCTGAATGACTACTGGGTAAATAATGAAATTAAGGCAGAAATAAATAAGTTCTTTGAAACCAATGAGAACAAAGACACAACATACCAGAATCTCTGAGACACAGCTAAAGCAATGTTTAGAGAGAAATTTATAGTACTAAATGCCCACAGGAGAAAGAGGAAAGATCTAAAATTGACACCCTAACATCACAATTAAAAGAACTAAAGAAGCAAGAGCAAACCAATTCAAAAGCTAGCAGAAGATAAGAAATAACTAAGATCAGAGCAGAACTGAAGGAAATAGAGACATGAAAAATCCTCCAAAAAAAATCAATGAATCTAGGAGATGGTTTTTTTGAAAAGATAACCAAAATATACAGACCACTAACCAGTCTAAAAAAGATGAAAAGAGAGAAGAATCAAATTGATGCAATAAAAAGTGATAAAGGGGATATCACCATTGATCCCACAGAAATACAAACCACCATCAGAGAATACTATAAACACCTCTATGCAAATAAACTAGAAAATCTAGACGAATCTAGGAAGAAATCGAATCCCTGAATAGACCAATAACAAGTTATGAAACTCAGGCAGTAATTAACAGCCTACCAATCAAAAAAGAAGCCCAGGACCAGACAGATTCACAGCCAAATTCTACCAGAGGTACAAACAGGAGCTGGTACCATCCTTCTGAAACCATTCCAAACAACATAAAAAGAGAGACTTATCCCTATCTTATTTTATGAGGCCAGCATCATCTTGATACCAAAACCTAACAAAGCTTGAAAGCAATGCCCAAAAGCATCAAACTGTTTCCAAGTAACTTAACTACATCCCAGATCAAAGTTCAAGAACAACTACAGGAATCCAAAAATATCTAGCACCCAAGAAGGTAAAATTTGCATTTAAAATCTAATCAAAACTTACCAGAAATGCAAAGCAATAGGCAAACACAAAACATAATGAGGTTTAAAAAATCTATTTAAACTTAACCAAAAATATCACATATACTAAAATTAGTAGGTAAGGATAGTAAAGTATTCATTATAGCTATTTCATATGTTCAAGACGTTAGGAGAAGACTGACCTTTGTTGAGTAGAGATATGAAAGATATGATAAAGACCCAAACTGAACTTCAAAGACAAAACCTACAATGTTTGTATTAGTCTCCTATTAGTGCTATAACAAATATCACAAATGTAGTGGCTTTAAGTACCACAAATGTAATATCTTACAGTTCTAGAGGTCAGAAGTCCAAAATGGTTCTCATTGGGTCAAAATCCAGGAAGGGCTGTGTTGCATTCCTGGGAAGTTTTGATTAGATTTTAAAAGTTAATTTTACCTTGTTGGGTGCTGGATATTTTTGTATTCCTATAGTTATTCTTAAGCTTTGGTCTGGGATGTAGTTAAATTACTTGGAAACACCTTGATGCTTGCCTTCTCCATGTTGTGAGCCAGCGATAGCCAGTCAAGTCTTTCTCACAATGATATGGTTTGGCTGTGTCCCCACTCAAATCTCATCTTTAATTGTAGCTCCCATAATTCTCATGTGTCATGGAAGGTACCTGGTGGGAGGTAATTAAATTGTGGGGGTGGGTTTTTCCCATGCTATTCCCATGGTAATGACTAAGTCTTACAAAATCTGATGGTTTCATAAATGGGAGTTTCCCTGCACTAGCTCTCTTGCCTGCCGCCATGTAAGGCATGCCTTGTTCTTCCTTTGCCTTCCACCATGATTGTGAGGCCTCCCAAGCCATGTGGAATTGTGAGTCCATTAAACCTCTTTCCTTCATAAATTACCCAGTCTTGGGTGTATCTTTATTAGCAGCGTGAGAATGGACTAATACACACAAATAGCACTCTGACAACAATTTTTCTACCTACCTCTTCCACATTTAAAGGGCCCTTGTAGTTACATTGGGTCCATCTAAATAATCCAAGATAATCTCTTTATAAAACTCCACCCAAGGGAGATCGATCCAAGATGGCCGTTTAGGAACAGCTCAGGATTGCAGCTCCCAGTGAAAGTGCAGAGGGTGAGTGGACGCCGCGTTTTCATTGCCCACAGACTAGGAAATTCCCGGGCAGAGGTGCTCCACGGTCGCCAGCGCGGCTGTTTCGGCCAGCGCCGGCCAGCGCCGCTGCTTTGCCCCGCGCGGCTGCTTTGTCAGCGCCCCAGAGCCGGGGTTCTCCGTACAAAATACACTGGTCCGGGGGCCCTTTAGGCTGGCGATTGGAGCCACGGGAAGTCGCCCGTACGCCGGTTCAAAAAGGGGACTGAGCAGAGAACCAGGACAGTAGATTCCAGGGCAAAAAAAAGTGCCACAAACCTCAGTGCCGCTGTTTAAGCCAGCGCAGTGAGTGGCTGCAGGGGAAAACAAACTGACCCCGGCGCCTCTTCAACAGGCGACTGGAACACCAACTTAAAAAAGGCTCTGAGGCAGGGAGCCGGGGGATCAGGCTCGGCTGGTCCCACCCCCATAAAAGAACAGCAACCAGAAACTCTGGATTGAGTTTCACAGCAAGCGCAGCTGAACCCGGGACGGTCTAGCTCTGTGGGGGAGGAGCATCTGCCATTGCTGAGGCAGCCCGCCGTTGCCAAGGCAACCCGCCACAGCAGAGACTCCGCCCCAACAGAGGCGGGCCACCATCGCCAAAGCAGTTCTAACTACACCCATATAAACAGGACTGCAGGGAAGTTCACTCGTCAGCGGGGCGGAGCCCACAGCAGCTCAGCAAAGCTGCTATAGGCCGACAGTGA
>NW_016107419.1:5092964-5094189 GCF_001604975.1 Cebus imitator
ACTCCACCCAACACAGAATACACATCCTTTTCAAGTACATTCAGAACATTTACTAAAGTATACCATATTCTGAACCTTTAAAAAGGTCTCAATAAATTTTAAATTTACTTACATTTTAAAATAAATCAACAACAGAAATCTAGAACATAGTTGCCACAGGTTAGCTCCCTAGAACACAGGCTCTGACCATGTTTAGCATGCAAAAAGGCTATTTATTAGGGAAGGTTAACAGCATGAGGAAGGTGATCGGGGACCAGCACACATGGGGAAAGGGGTGGAAGCAGGAGTGGGTAGCAAAGGCCCAGCCCCCAACAGGGAGCTCTGGAGCTAGGATGGCCTTTCTGACTCATCCTGAATTGAAGTGAAGAGGTCGGTCCTTCATACCCCTTGCCAAGCAGTCACTGATGCAGGCTGTCCCTAGGAAGCAGGTGTGACTTTGGGCCAGGAGACTGCTTCTGGCCAGGCACATTCCCTGAGGAAGGGAGTTTGGCCAGTGCTGCATGCTCTTTAGCTGAATGAACCAGAGAAAGGAAGGACAGAAAGGTGCTACCACAAAGTGGAGAGAAGGGGTAGGAGTCACATATACCCAGTCTTGCCTAACAAAGCAGAGGCCACATCATCTGCCAAAGTGACAAAGCAGTTGGTGCCCAGGGCACCGGGAGAGAACGTTGTGTGAAGACAAGGTTGAGAAGTTAAACTACAAATGTAGAAGTTCTACTTCAACTATTTAACATTTGTTCAGAAATTTTGTTTATCAGATAGAAACTCTACAAAAGACAAAGGAGATGGTCTCTTTTCATGCAGTCTTTGCGTTTAAAAATAAGTTGAAAAGAAATAGTCTTATTAATGGATAGGGCATGGTGGCTCATGCCTGTAATCCCAGCACTTTGGGAAGCCGAGGCAGGCAGATCACTTGAGGTCAGGAGTTTGAGACAAGCCTGACCAACATGGAGAAACCCCATCTCTACTAGAAGTGTAAAAATAGCCAGGCATGGTGGTGTGCACCTGTAATCCCAGTTACTCAGGAGACTGAGGCAGGAGAATTGCTTGAACCCAGCAGGCAGAGATTATAGTGAGTATAGATTGTACCACTGCACTCCAGCCTGGAGGGCAGAGTGAGACTCTGTGAAAGAAAGAAAAAGAAAGAAAGAGAAAGAGAGAGAGAGAGAGAAAAGAAAGAAAGAAAGAAAGAAAGAAAGAAAGAAAGAAAGAAAGAAAGAAAGAA
>NW_016107419.1:5094239-5110091 GCF_001604975.1 Cebus imitator
AGAGAGAGAGAGAGAGAGAGAGAAAGAAAAGAAAAGAGAAAAGAAAAGAAAGAAAGGAAGGAAGGAAGGAAGGCAGGAAGGCAGGCAAGCAAGCAAGCAAGCAAGAAAGAAAGAAAGAAAGGAAAAGAAAAGAAAGAGCGAGCAGGCCTTATAAATAAATGTATGGGATTTTTTGCAAGGTTATCTTAAGTTCACATAAACATTTTGTCTTGTAGATATAAAGAAGGTCATTGCCAAGGTTCTGAGAGCAAAACTTTTCCACGGGACCTACAAAGATTCTTGATCCTTAAAGTATCTTTATAGGGAAGCCCTGGGCTTTCTCAAACTGTCTGAAGTTGAGCCCTATCTATCCTGGCGTGGGTCATCCAACATGACTGTCCACAACACTGCCTGCTCACTCAGGCTAGGCAGCTCAACAGTCCTGTACCAGCAGGCCCACAGTTTGGCTAATTCAGAAGCTAGTTTGATCTGCCTTCCAAAAGGTGACTCTCCGTGGAGAAACTGATCCCTGCCCTGAGAACACTCAGAGCAGGGTGGAGAGCAGTAAGAAAGGGAATGCCCCCCACCAGGCAATACCCAAAATTATATCACTTAATCCTCACAGCAGCACAGCCACATAGGTAATACAGCTCCAACTTTATAGATGGAAACAAGCTCAGAGAGGATAAGTACCGTGCTCAAGGTCATAGCTGGTACATGGTGGAGCCGAAGAGCGAATATACATTGGTCTGCTCCAAATCCATCCCCTTTCCACTGCTCAGAATTCCCTGGCTGAGGAGGCAGGGGGCTGGGAGCCTTGCCGGGACTCTACTAGCCAATCAACCTGAGCTGGTCACTTTACTTCTCTGCTTCCTTCTGTGTATAAGGACAGTTAAACAGACTAGGAGCATCCGACAGGACCCGGGAGGCAATGCAGCCCACTTGAACCAGCCAGCTCAGGATGCTCAACAACACGAGCACCTTATCCAATGAGCTTTCCCATGGGGATGTGCAGGCTTAGACACTGCTGGAAAAAATTAGAGTAGTTTTGGCACAAACATGGGAAAGGTCAATTCACTTGGCATAAAATGCGGCTGTATGGTAGGGAAAAAAAGGTAAAGAAAAAAGGACTAAGAGGAAACACAAGTCAAAACATGTTTTCCCTAAAACAGAAACATCCATTTCATCACTGAGCAAATGGTTTTATACAGTGACAACCTGCAAGAGAGACTCACATCCTGGTGTGTTCAAAATTATGAATTTCAACTGATACCTTTAAAGTTTGCAATCTTTAAGTACTAGTCAAAAGAAGCTGAAGCAGGATGTGCAGATTTGAATTCACTTAAATGCTTCCAGATCAGACTGTGGACATCTGATAAAATTTCAGTTTTGTTTTTTTTTTAAATCACAAGGCATGGGACAACCTGACTCCAGAAGCTGAAAAGACTATACTAATATGATATGTGTATCAAGAAAATTAGAAACTGGATTTCTGATTTATTTAAGTGACCACATCAAAACAAACATGGATTAAGCAGAGACAACTAGGGACTGTTCAACTTGAATTTGTTGAATTGCCCTGGGCTCAACAGAATTGTGGAATTTCGTAAACTGAATCCAAAGAGATTTCTGGATATTGGTGAGTATGTATAAGTCTCTAAATATCTGTAGATGCTTTTACAATAGAAACCTCAGGATGTTTTTTAGATTCTCAAGCATCAGCCCATCAGTGTTGCTCAGCTTTAAAAGGAATAGCTGATTGCACTAAAGCAGGCTATATGTACAAAGTTGGCATGGTACCCAAAGAATCCAGAGTCAGCACCCTGAACTCTACGACCTGCTGGGATTATGGCTGACTGTAACAACAGTATATGGACTTGCTTGCCAGCATCATTTTCCCTGATTTTTGTCATCCCAATCTTTCTTTCCTGACTTTCACCTCCTTGTCTCAGGTAGAGCTGATGCCATTTCTGACAATAAGTGGTTAGGCAATAGAAATATAACCAAGCCCAGCCAATAAGAGGTAATTAGGTTTCTGCTGAGGTCGTTGCTTATGAGGCACAAGAGGACCACTCTCTCTCTGCTAAAGTTAATCTGGAGGACCTTAAACATGAGACAGTGAATATCACGCCAAGAAGCCTGAGAATGTGCAGCCCAGACATGTCCTAGTGACACCATTTGAATACCCTGGGTCTATCCATTAATGTAACCTGAGAGTTGCAGCCACAGAGGCAGACGAAACCTTGAGACAGATGCAAAATCCAATAGGTGATTTAAATATCCTAAAAGAGCCAAAGAAATGCAAACAAAAATAAGAAACAATGGTTTTTAGACGATAGACATCTGGAAGCACAGGACAGTGATCTCCCAGAGAGGAGAAACAAAGTGAGCCCTGTGATTTCTTCAGCTCATTTCCTGGAGAGGTTTTTCAGGCTGCAGCACAGACAAGACTAGCCCAGAGTCTTCCTGAGTGGAGGGGACAGAGTGGGGCATCCAGGGAGGTCAAGGAATCTAGAATTCACAGGGCAGAGTACCAGAGAGAAGAGAGGTACCCGGAAGAGGGCTCCGGAGATGTGTAGAAGGTTCCCCCTTGAATATTTAGCTCATCAGTGCATGTGTGTGAGGAAACTACCAAAGGCCGAAGAAAGAACCCCTAAAAGGATTAAGAAGAAGTGAACAACGCTCTGTGCTTGTGTGGAACCAGGAATAGTGTCTGCTCCCCACAACCAGAGTGGAAAACCTCTTAACTCACGGGGTGTTCGGCAGAGGACTCAAAAGTTCTGCCTCAGTAATGGGAAAAAATTAGCCCTAGATACCATTCTAGTCCCACTTAACAACCTTGAAAGCAAGGCACAAAAAGATCAAACTGTTTCCAAGTAACTTAACCATGTCCCAAAAAGCTCAAGAATAGAGGAATACAAAAATATCTATCACCCAACAAGGTAAACTTCACAATGTCTGGAACCAAATTAAAACTTACCAAATGAGAAACAGGACAATCAAACCCATAATAAAGGGGAAAATTCTCAATAGAATCAGAACCAGAAATGTCAGAGATGTTAGAATTACTTGTCAATAATGACTTTAAGTATTACAAATATATTCCACTTATTCAAGAAGGCAGAAAAATGTGAACATTTTAAAATAGAAATGTAGAAGATATAAGACTCAAATTGAACTCCTAGAAATTGAAAAATTCAATGTCTAAGATGAAAAATTTGCTAGTATATTAGAATAATGTTTATAAATTGAACTTTGCCTATGAAGAACTGAGTTTTTTCAGTTTAGCTTTAATAAACCAAAAATCAAGTTTTTAAACAAAAATAGCTCCTAAATATTTTTTGTCACTAAAAACTTACACTGACCTACATTGCTCCTTTCAATTACCCAAGTTAATAAATTCCCTTTTTGGATTAAGACAGTTTGAAAGAATTTTCATTTGCAAAACAACAAGTCATGAGATAATTCCCAAATTCTGGACAATAATCAGTCTAACTGGTTCTGAGAAAACATTCTCTTTCACGGAACCGCTACTCTGATGCCAATACACATGTCTATGTCTAGTGACAGACACAGATTCAGAACTGAGATGTACCCACAGAATAAAAGCCACAGCTCAAGAACTCCCTAGTCTGTTAGACACCAGAATTCTCTTTTTTATTATATTTGATCAATTACTTACACTAGGCCTATAGCTATGAACCTTCCTCAGGTAAAAATTGATTAAGTTGGTTTCAGACTACCTTTTGTATTATGCTGTGAAAATGTGTTTGGATTATTAATTCTGTTAATTTTTTAAATTGCACAGTTCATATACAAATGAACTTCTAATCATGTATCCCCTACTTTGCCTCAGATTAGATAATCCTCAAAAGCCCCACTATCATTAATATTCCAAGACTGCAAACAAACTCACAGAAAACTGTTTTATAAACTTGTAATTTGGGGTGGGTGGAGGTGGGGAATAGGGTCTTACTCTGTTACCAACCTGGACTGCAGTGGTACAGTAAAGGCTCACCCCAGCCTCAACCTCCCAGGCTCAAGCCATCCTCCCACCTCAACCTCCCATGTAGTTGGGACTACAGGCATGCACCACAATGCTCAGCTAATTTTTTTTTTTTATTTTGTGAGACAGGGTTTTGACATGTTACCCAGGCTAGTCTTGAATTCCTGGGCTCAAGCAACTCTCACACCTCAACCTCCAAAAGTGCTGGGATTACAGGTTTAGCTACCACACCCAGCCTAAACTTATAATTTATAAGTTAACATATACCAAGAAATCAGCAATGATCAATCACATGGGTCATATCTTACAAGAGGCAGAAGGAAATTACAAAGAAGAGGAAATTAACAGTTTGCACTTCTGTCACCTGTCAGGTGCTTTGTTAGGTGCTCTATATGTTAGCTCATTTAATCCTAATAAAGAAAATAGATAATACTATCCCTGCTTTACAGATGAGGAAATGCAAGTCCAAAATTCAGCCACTGCCCAAGGTCATTCAGTTAGTAAGTGGTGGAATTTGAACTGGTCAGATCCGAATCTAGAACCTTTTCCATTTGAAATGAGGAGTTTGTGGGCAGAAAACTGGGTGACCAAGAAATACTCCCACCAAGTTGTTTCAGCCCGATGACTTTTCAAGGTATATATCTGCTTAATACCCAAGACTGATTAGCAGACGCTGATACTTAAAGCAAATTTTTGATGGAAGAACAGGTGATAAATTAGGGCAGATTCTGGTCATAAATCCCCATTTGCTGACTACTTCAAAAATCCACTGTGGCCATATGGCCTCATTCATTCATTAATTCAAGTAAGCAAATATTTATTAAATGCCTCTTATGTACAAGACACTTTAGGGATGCTAGAATTACAAAGATGAAAAGACAGATTTATAACTTGCTGCATTTTCCAAAATATCAGAGCCCACATTGTAGCTGCTTCTGGTAGATATATAAAAAGATGCACCATTTTCATAACTGAAGTTTCTAAATCATAGTAAGGTTGTAGGATATAAGAAAACCTCTCAGCAGTGGTCTAATTCTTATTGGATACAGTTAGACCTAGGACAAGAACCCCTTAGTACACAGATGGTCCTCAGCCCTATCTGATTCTCCAGTGAGCTATCTTGTGAAAGCCTGAGGGAATGAATAGAGCTGTCTTTGAAAGAGAAAGATGCCGTTTCCAGCTCTAGATAGTCGTGCTTTTTCAGCATTAGTTCAAAACATACCTTCACAGCTGGGTGAGGTGTGAAGATTACATGCCTGTAATCTCAGCACTTTAGGAGGCCGGGATGGGTGGATCACCTGAGGCCAGGAGTTCGAAATCAGTCTGGCCCACATGGCAAAACCCAGTCTCTCTGTCACACACACACACACACACACACACACACACACACACACAAATTAGCTGGGCACATGCCTTTAATCTGAGCTACTCGGGAGGCTGAGGCAGGAGAATTGCTTGAACCCAGGAAGTGGAGGTTGCACTGCACTCCAGCCTGAGCAACAGAGTGAAACTCTGTCTCAAAATAAGAAATGGAAAAAAAAAAACAGAAAATACTTTCATTAAATAAATTACAACACATCTGCACTATGGAACCCTGTGCAGCTACCAAAAGCAATGAGGAAATTCTTGCTTAGGGTTATGGGATGTATAACACTACAAGACTACAGATGTATTGTTCAATTTAAAAAGTAAAAAGATGCAGAACACTAGATATGGTGTGGTACCATCTGTGTAAAAAAGAAAAAAAAAGAGTATGTACCCTTAATATATGCATAGAGTATCTCACGAAGTATACCTAATGCATTGATAATATTATTTCCCTGGAAAGGGAATAGGTGCCTGAGGTGCAAGGATGGGAGGCAGACCTGGAGGCTCTTCTTTGTATACTTTTATGTATTTTTTAATTCAGGATCATGTATATTAAAAAAAAAAACACCACCTCCCATTATTAAGGAGACAAGAATTTTAGCTCACTAAGTCTTGCTGCTAATCTGCTCAAATATCCCAAGTTCCCATCTTATTGTATCTCTCTGTAGTATTTAACATTGTTGTTTACTCCCTTCTTGAAATTCTGTTTGGGCATCTTTCCCTTAAAGTAGCAAGGTAGAGTCATTTGATTTGCAGTCTGTTCCTGTAATTCCTGAGGTCCAGACATCCTGGATAAGAATCAAGAAAAAGTGCAACTGGATGTGTCATAGAACACATTGTAGAGGGCCGGGCGTGGTGGCTCATGCCTGTAATCCCAGCACTTTGGGAGGCCAAGGTGGGTGGATCACGAGGTCAGGCATTCGAGACCAGCCTAGACAACATAGTGAAACCCTGTCTCTACTAAAAATACAAAAACAAATTAGCTGGGCGTGGTGGCATGCACCTGTAATCCCAGCTGCTTGGGACACTGAGGAAGGAGAATTGCTTGAACCTGAGAGGCAGAGGTTGCAGTGAGCTGAGATCGCGTCACTGCACTCCAGCCTGAGCGACAGTGTGAGACTCCATCTCAAAAAAAAAAAAAAGAGCATGTTGTAGAGAATCATCTAGTTTCCTACATCTTGCCATCAGTGGAAACCGTAGAGTGGATATTCATTACTAGAAGGGTCATTACTAGTGTCAATATTTTAAAATATTAGTTCACAGCTGAGCACCTGGAATTGGACTGCCTGAATGCAGTCCCAGCCTCATCTCTTATTAGCTGTGTAGCCCTGAGCAGGGTGCTTAATCTCTCTCTGTAAACTTCAATCCCCTCATCTCTAGAAAAGGGGACATAATTGTCCAACCTCAACAGGTTGCTATGCATGTAAAATGACCTAATCCATAAAAGGGCTAGAGACAAGATTTGAAGCTCAATGCACAGTAGCTCTCCCTATGCCTGCATGTAAGTGCCATGAGGTCAGGGCTCTGTGATCCAATCGGAGCTGCTAACAGTTTCCAGCAAAGGCCTTATTGCCCCAGGGTGCTGTGGGTCCACTTGGAGTGGTTATTACTGACAAGAATCCAGGTACCAGACTCTTGACAGTGGAACCATTAGAGTCTATGTGGTTACATCAGAAATGTGCCTAGACCTTTCTAATGCCCCAGAGGCTCTGTGCCATTGTTGTTCAAGAAGCCTGCTATGGTCACAATGCAAGCTCTAGAGTGTAGGTGTGAGATTCTGTGATAGCAAAGCAAGATTCTGTGTCCCATTCTGCACCTTTCCCAGGCTGCTAAAAGTTGGGGTCAAAGGTGCAGCCCCGAGTATGCAATCACATTTCTCCACTCAGGAAGGCAAGTCTCTCTCACTAGCCCTTGTGTAGGCAGTGATTCAAATATCTCCTCTCTGAGTGCCACAAAATGTTCCCAGTTGTCTCCAGGCTGTAGTAACAGGAAGGGAGGAAATAAGTCAGCTAGTTTTCTCGATCCTCAATGTCATGTGTGATTTGCCCTGCTGCCTGCCTGGCACAGCGTCTGACATGATCACCCCTGTGTGGTCTGCATGGGAGATGCCTGACAGCTGTCACCTTTCTCCTGGCTCCCTCATGGCCAAGTGTGCCAGCGTCCATCCCTGTGCATCTGCCTTGGCACAGACTCTGAATCCTGACACGACATCAAGAGGCTGCCTCAGGTCTCAACAAACACCAAGACTCAGGCTTACAAGCCTTGGCACCCAGGCTCCCAGAATTCCAGAGAAATGTTTAGTGTCCAAAAACCCTAATGCTGATATCAGAGTGGAAGTCACCCCAGAGACAATCCTGGGGCTCCAGAGTGCTTCATGCTCAGGTTTCTAGTGAGCTGCTTGTGTTTAGAGGAAAAGCAATCCAAAGGTGAGGATGAAGGAGATCAGTCTGAATCCGAAGCTGGTAAAAATAAAAATGTTTTTCAAAAAGTAAAAATAAACTCCTGCCTCAAAGGGGCCTTTGTTCTTTGTCCTCTTCAGGGAATCGCCCTCCTTTTCCTCCTCTGCTTGCTCAGACACCCGACCTTTCATATCAATAGGAAACTCCATAATCTGATAAATTTAACCCAGATAGATCCAGAAAGTTGATTTTGAGGGAGAAGCAACATTGAAGGAGTTTTTCCCAACTCCTTTCAAATATTCCAGTTTAATTTGCCTTCTCACCCAGGTGGCCCTATGCACACTGACTGGGGAGCTGTAGCCTCATATCATTTGACCCCTGGTTCAAGTCCCTATCTCTGTCTGTAGGAACCATGTCTTTTTTTTTTTTTTTTTAATTATAAGGACATTATTTCATTTTGAAAGAAAAGAAAAAGAAGGGATGGTAATAAGTGAATAGAGAGCATCGAGACTGACATTAAACCAGGTTTGGGAGCCATTGCCTTGGACTTCTCTGAGATAAAAGCTTCTGAAACTTAGAGAAGCTTGGTAATGGAGCTCCCAGGCCAACTGTTCTAACTCCCCCTATCACCCTTCCACCAACCAGGCCCCCACCCAGGCCAGCAGTCCTTCAGGGTCGGGGTTATGTTTGCTGCTTGAAACAGCTGCAGCCGTCTTAGGACAGCCAGGCCAGACAATAAGAAAGCTCAGGAAATTCCACCTCAATTCCAAGTCCAACTTCAGGCACTGCATCTTGTCATCACTGTAATGGTAGCAATTTGGTTGGAAGGAAATGACCATCATCAACAAGCAGGTGGTTCTTGAACTGCTGGCGTGTGTGTGGCGGCAGAGTCTTCCTACAGAGGAAGCCTCACCAGTTCTTCAAAAGTCTTTGTTTTTACAGAGCCACTGAGGGTCCTAACAGCATTTACGAGCTCCACTTACTGAAAAGCACCTCCTGTGTAGTGTATCATGTGTGAACAGAATCCACTGATGACTTCATGCAATACACAGGTCTCGTGTATGAGATGCCACCAGCATCCTCCCAGATGAAAGGTGCACAGGATCCCATAAGGAAGCAGATACTAGGAATGCTTTGTCAGCACAGGAAAACTAACATATCAGATTGCATCCTTTTGCCTTCTTTGGATTAAATCCAAAACTTCCTTTTGCCTGGCTGTTTTTCCTGGTGTCCATTGTACCTACAGAAGTGGCCCATGGTCACTGGGTATGCAGAGGCCACAGCAGGGCTCAGGATTTCATGTCCTTTAAGTTTCAGTAGAGATTTCAGCTATGTACAAAGGAAAATAGAAAATCAAAACGCTCTGAAAAAGTTCTGCCTACTCATAACTATAAGGTACACAGTTCTGTAAGTCACATCAGCTACATATGCATATACACACAAAATAAATAACAAAGATCTTCCATGGAATTTCTCCTCAACAAACTTGTGCCTCATGTAAGAGTTGCTAAAGCAATGAAAGCTGAACTCAGACCACCTAAAAAGCCTTAAAAATGTTAGTATAATCAGTAACCAGCAAAAGTAGCAATTACTCAAAGAACTGAGTGTGTGTATATAATGTGTGTGTATATACACACATATAAAATGTATATGTACAAATGTATATGTAAAAATGTATATGACATGTGTGTGTATACATTTGGAATATTTATACTAGATAGGTAGGTAGGTAGATTAGACAGATGATTAGAGACAGAACCAGAGAACAAAAATTTCAAAGCAGCCTTGGTCAGAGATGGAAATAATGGTTGTAGCAATCATTTGTCAAACATCTCCCATGTGCCAGGAACTGGCCAAGCACTTTACATATGTCCAGGGGTTGCAGCTGGGCAGGGGAGAGGATTTAAGCATGCCGACGATAGCACTGAAGCACCACCCTGCAAGAGTTCCACGTGCAGAACACAGCCACTGTCCCCTTGCCTGTATCCAGCACTTCCTCAGACTTCCCCGAGCCACATGAGAGAGAACGGACTCCCTGTCCACAGTCTGTTCAGACATGAGTAATAAACAAGAGTGAGAGCCATGGAGATGCTTGAGGAGGAATATCACCATTAAGTAAGGAAAATATATAGGAAAATCAGCCTTCTGAGGACTCTCTGGGGACCCTGGAAAGGAAGGGCCCTGAGGTGAAAACAGACTGTGTCACTAAAGCCCAGGCTGTTCTGCTGGAAGTACCCTGTTGGAAGGAGGCAAGGCGGTTAAAATGGAAGCCACGCTGTCACTGTGGGTTCTGCCCACCTCCACACCAGAACTGGTCATAATGGGAAAAAAATTATTTCTGGTTGGAAAGGAGTTCAGTGGTAAGATGGCCAGCAAACTGGAAGGAAGACACCAAAACAACATCAAAAGAATGAGTGTCACAGGAAGCAGCCTGGACAAAGTAGAAGGGAAGCTCAGGCCTCACTGGGGGACTCCAAAATAGCCACAAGAACAGGGAGGACTGAGGGCCCTATCTCTGCCCTCAGGGGACAATAGAGGCATTAAGCAGCAGACATCATACACTGAGCTGCCGACGCCTGAGCATTCCAGCTCCATACTCCCCTCCCTCTGCCTCCATAAAAACCCCGCAAGGTAAGCACTCACACACCCAATTCACAGTGAGGAGAACCAGGGCGTGGAGAGGTTTTTCCATCACTACTGGTCTAGAAAGAAAGTGGTAATACTGGAGTCGGAAGCCAAGACTGTGACTCCAAGGATCGTTCTTCGCCACATTCCTGTCTACTTAGCAGCATTTGGGTTATCTGGACAAAGACTCAGACGTGTGCAGGGAGACAAGTGGAGTGTTTCTGTGAGCTCTGTGCTCCTATCATAGCTGGTTGATGATGGGAGGTGGAGTCTGACATCAAGCCCACCCTGGATCCTTTGCATGGGATATACTTCACCTAGTGTCAGCCTGGACGTGACACTAGGCTCATTGTCTTCCAGTCACAATAAAACTGCCCCAGCAAGAACTTTGAGTGCCTCTCCCATTTGATCCTCACTGACAGACTGTGGGATTATACTTCCTCTAGTGTCAGCCTGGGCGTGACACTAGGCTCATTAAAACTCCCAAAAAGAACGGCCAAAAGTCACTCAAAAGAACTTTGAATGCCTCTCTCATTTGATCCTGAGGGACTGTCACACTTGCAGGCCCTGTGCCCCTAGTATGTTCTGAAGCTCATCACCTACCACTGCAGCCATTGGCAATTGCACCCAGTGGCACCTAAACCTGTCAGCTGGCACGGGACAGTCTCAGCCCAAGAGGAGAACCTCATATTTGGCAGTGGCTGAGCCAGTAGATCCTCTCTCTCTCTCTCAAGGAGTCTGGGGACAGGGTATACAGAGAGGAGGAGCAGTTAGGAGCAGGTGTAAAGCAGAATGCCATTCGGAGCCATCAAAACTGACAGGACTCAGGGAAACTGGGTCCAGCTAATAGTAGAGAATTAGAGTTGATTTAGGGAAATCCTCATTCTCAGAGGCAATGTTAAAACCACGGCATCCTCACTGATCTTTCAGGACTCATGAGTCCTGTCCACAGGACGGTCCTGGGTTCCCATGGGCTTGGCGAGATGACTGTAATCTGGGTCTATGTGAATCCTCACAGTGAAGCCATCCAATCTCTGACTTAGTCAGAGTGAGTCTCTGATCATGCAGCTAACAACCATCAAAAAAATTACCCTGTTTCTGTTTTTTTGGTTTTTGGGGATTTTACTGAGACAGGATCTTTCTCTGTCACTTAGGCCAGAATGCAGTGACTCAGTCAGCAATCTGCACCCTCAAATTCCTGGCATCAAGTGATCCTCCCATCTCAGCCTCCCAAGTAGCTGGTACTACAGGCATGCACCACCAGTCCCAGCTAAATTTTTTTTATTGCATTTTAGGTTTTGGGGTACGTGGTGAAGAACATGCAAGATTGTTGCATAGGTACACATGTGGCAGTGTGATTTGCTGCCTTCCTCCCCATCACCTGCATCTGGCATCTCTCCCCTTGCTATCTCTCCTCAACTCCCCACCCCCCACCATCCCTCCCCTATTTCCCCCCAACTGACCCCAGTGTGTAGTGCTCCCCTCCCTGTGTCCATGTGTTCTCGTTGTTCAACACCTGCCTATGAGTGAGAACATGTGGTGTTTGATCTTCTGCTTTTCTGTCAGTTTGCTGAGTTTTATCTTTATTTTCTGTAGAGACGAAGCCTCATTATGTTGCCCAGACTAGTCTTGAACTCTTGACCTCGAGGGATCCTCCTGCCTCAGCTTCCCAAAGCATTGGGATTACAGGTGTGAGCCACCATGCTCAGCCAAATTATACTGTTAAACCAATCAACCAGGGTCAGTTTTTGTTTTATGGAAATATTCTGGGAATGGTCACTTCTTCTAATACAGTCTTGAGACTCAGCAGCACCGAAGAAGGAAGCAAACAACAGCTGCAGACAGTAGCAGTTCCCGAGATCACCTCTGGCTTGACTTTTCCATGCTGCTGCTGCCTTGTTGGTATTCTTCATCCTCATCCCAATCTCATGAGCACTTCTTCCTAGCCTCCATGTCTCCATCAATTTATACACACTCATGAACTTGCTTCTTATCTGACAATGAGATTCTACCACTCCTGGGAATGGGAAAGCAAAAAGCACTGATACTATTAGATTAGCTGGAGCCTTCCACTGCCATCTTGAGAACATTGTTATGTCTCTGTTGGCTTTTGCCAACCGACAACCACGCAAAGGCAAGGGTGGTCTGGCCTCCCCTCCAGGCTCTGCAGAATATCCCATGCTATTCAAGGTTTGCCATCAGAGTTTTTACTCTCCTAATTTGAACACAATTCTGCTTTCCCACTTCCAAGGCACACTGCTGGCCTTAACCAATCATCATGCCTTTTACTTTTCTCATGACTTGGGGTGGCTTTGGGGATAGGAAAATCTCTGATCCCTCTGGTTTGCTGCTGTTATTAGAAAGGTCTTAATGTATTTAAAACTTGATTTTTAAGGAAAAAATCTTTCTTCAGATGTAAGACTATTAATGTGTTATTCCTAAGGTAAAGTATTCTCCTTACTACGTCCAATCTTGAAACATCTGTGACAGAATCTAAACAAAGGCCTGTAATATACAAACTTAGCTACTGATTAAACCACAGGGTATGAACTAAACTGTGAGCTATTCTAGATAGTGTCAAAGTTTTATTCATCTCAGCATGATGCCTGATACATGAAAGACTCTCAAAAATGATTGAATGACAGAGGAATAGAGAAAGAGAAAAGGAGAGAGGGCTGAATGAATGAACAAGCCATGGGACCATATACCAGAACCATAAATTTCATATTATAAATCTCCCAAACATATCCATTGCCAGGTGAAAAGTAGATGTGCCCCAAACTGTCTGTCTTATGCCCGGCTTTTCTTGACCACCACAGTCTTCTTCAGGCCAGATAATCCATTTGAAGTGCAAATTCCGTGGTGTGTAAAAAAAAAAAAAAAAAAAAAAAAAAAGGCCAAAATCATCAAAGTTCTCAGCTACCAAGCAGGACCAGAACTGACCTATTTGTGTCTATAACAATGCGGCTATTCTCTTTGTGTTTTTAAGGATGCTGTTTGAAGATGTCACTGGGTTGTGTGGACTTCCTGGGTGTCCTCTTAAATACCCCCACCCCCACTCTGAGTTATTCTAGAACAGAGCCTACTATGGCTATAATAAGCACATTAATTACTTTTTTTTTTTTTTTTTTTTTTTTTTTTGGAGACAGAGTCTCACTCTGTCACCCAGGCTGGAGTGCAATGGCACAATCTCTGCTCACTATAACCTCTGCCTCCCAGGTTCAAGAGATTCTCCTGCCTCAGCCTCCGGAATAGTTAGGATTACAAGCGCCCACCACTACGCCTGGCTAATTTTTGTACTTTTAGTAGAGATGGGGTTTCACCATGTTAGTCAGTCTGGTCTTGAACTCCTAACCTCATGTGATCTGCCCACCTCGACCTCCCAAAGTGCTGGGATTACAAGTGTAAGCCACCGTGCCTGGCCATGAATTACTTTTAAGCTAAAATTTGGATGTTAAATTATGTAGGGGAAACTTTTTTAAGTGACTCTTACTAGCCAAACCAGCTCTATTTTAACAATTGGGAACATCATGATCTAGTGTTTCCAACGTGGCTAAAAAATTGTACACACTGCATTTTTTTTTTTTTTTAAGATGGAGTCTTATTCTGTAGCCCAGGCTGGACTGCAGTGGCACGATCTCGGCTCACTGTAACCTCTGCCTCCTGGGTCCTAGTTCAAGCAATTCTCCTACTTCAGCCTTCCACGTAGCTGGGATTACAGGCACAAGCCACCATGCCCAGCTAATTTTTGTATTTTTTAGTAGAGATGGGGTTTCACCATGTTGGCCAGTCTGGTCTTGAATTCCTGACCTCGTGATCCACCTGCCTTGGCCTCCCAAAGTGCTAGAAATTACAGGTGTGAGCCACTATGCCCGGCCCACACTGCACTTTTAACTGTTTCACTGAAGTTAAAAATCAACACTAACATGCAAAATAAAAGCTATTTTTTATTGAGAAGATTTCCATAGAAGTCAGGTATCTTTGAATTGGATATCCAGTAGGAATGACCTTGAGAACAATGGAGATCTTCAGTTATGCCTGATCACTACTGGCTGAATGACATTAGGTAAGTAAAGTCATGTTCAAGTTGTCAGAAGGCCAATATAATTACCCAGAAAAGGATGTTAATTTCTTACAACGAATAGGCAAGCAGATTGCCCCTCAAGTTTGCATTCTAGAGAGGGGAGACAGAAAATAAGCAATAAAATTGACAATTTACCTATTATGTTAAAAGATTATAAATTCTGGCCAGGCACAGTGGCTCATACCTGTAATCCTAGCACTTTGGGAGGCTGAGGCAGGCAGATCACTTGAGGCCAGGAGTTCGAGACTAGCCTGGCCAACATAGCAAAACCCCATTCCTACTAAAAAAATAAATATAAAAATTAGCTGAGTGTGGTGGCTCATGCCTGTAATCCCAGCTACTAGGGAGGCTGAGGCATGAGAATCACTTGAATCCAGGAAGCAGAGGTTACAGTGAGCTGAGATCGTGCCACAGCACTCCAGCCTGGGTGACAGGGTGAGAGACTCTGTCCAATTTAAGAAAAAAAAAAAAAGTATAAATTCTATTGGAAAAAGAAAAAGTTCTACAAGGTTGGGGCTGGAAAATGTGTCAGAAAGAGTAGTAGTAAGTAGTCCAGGGCAGGCTTTATTGAAAGGTCAGGTTTAAGCAAAGACTTGAAGGAGATGAAACTTGAAAGAAATGTTGTGAGAATTCTTAAGACCATTGAAGTCACTCTGACCTCACCAGAACAAATTGGCCCTCAGGATCCCAATAGACACACTGGGTCTAATGACAAGAAGAAAAGCGAATTCTAGTGCTCTTCATCAGGGTCACATGCAGGCCCTCCTTCTGCACTGCTGTTCAGTAATGCTCCCTGGTCACGCACTCCAGTGCTGTTTGTGAGCCGGGATCCCAAATAGGCATTCAGAAGACGAAGGCCCCTCTCCTTCCACTGCCTCTCTACTGTTTTTAAGGTGCCCATCATCATCATCTGTGGTCAGTTTCAAGGGAAGCTTTCTACTCGGTTCATTCTTATTAAATAAATTTGTATATCCATACTTGAGATGATAGTAATGGTGATGAAAATTGATATCAGGACATATTTCTACATTCACAAAACTGAACTTTGATCTGACAATTTTACCACTGAACAGACTTAAACCACACCCACAATCTATAATGGTTAGATCAAGTGATCATCCAACACTATAAAAATCGTCTTAACAATACTGTAAACTTAGATTGACACAGTAAGTCTATAAACATCTATGTACTCTGGATTTTACTATATTATGCATTATTCAGACATTGCTTGTACTTGCACATTAAAAAATATTTTGTGGCTGGGCGCAGTGGCTCACGCCTGTAATCCCAGCACTTTGGGAGGCCGAGGTGGGTGGATAACGAGGTCAAGAGCTCGAGACCGTCCTGGTCAACATGGTGAAACCCCGTCTCTACTAAAAATACAAAAA
>NW_016107419.1:5110131-5133483 GCF_001604975.1 Cebus imitator
CTGAACCCAAGAGGCGGAGGTTGCAGTGAGCCGAGATCGCGCCATTGCACTCCAGCCTGGGTAACAAGAGCGAAACTCCGTCTCAAAAAAAAAAAAAAAAAAAATTTTGTAATGTTCTCCCTTTTCTCTGGGTGTCCAACAGATCTGGCTTATCTTAGCTCAAACCCCACTGCTGTCGACTGAGATAGTCAAAAGTCTTTTAGTTCTTTCCAGGTGTTCCTGCAGTTTACTTCTTTTACTAATTCCATGTTCTCTTGTCTGCCCTGGCTTCCCTCTTCAACCCACATACATTCAGAGCCCAGCACCGACATGTTTTTTTTTTTTTTATGGTGGTAAAATATACAACATAAAATGTATTGTTTTAAAGTACACAATTCAGTGACATTTGCAATGTTATACAGTCATCGCCACAGTCTAGTTCCCCGAGCTTTTTCATCAGAAAAACAGAAACAGAAACAGCATAACCATAAGCAGTCACTACACATTTCCCACAGGCAATCACTCATCTGCTTTCAGTCTTTATAGATTTGCCTCCTTTAGGCCAGGTGTGTTGGCTCACACCTGTAATCCCAGTACTTTGGGAGTCCAAGGCAGGCAGATCACTTAAGGTCAGGAGTTCGAGACCAGCCTTGGGCAACATGCTGAAATCCTGTATACACTAAAAATACAAATATTAGCCAGACGTGCTAGCCCACACCTGTAATCCCAGCTACTCAGGAGGCTGAGGCAGGAAAATTGCTCAAACCCAGGAGGTGGAGGCTACAATGAGCCAAGATCACACCACTGCACTCCAGCCTGGGTGATAGAATGAGACTTTGTCTCAAAAAAAAAAAAAAAAAAAAGATTTGCCTCCTCTGGGTATTGCATATGAATGGAATGATAACGATTGCTGGCTTTTGTGTCTGGTTCCTTTCACTTGGCACAGTGCTTTCAAGGTTTATCCACATGTAGCATGTACAGTCCTCCTTCCTTTCAGTGACTGAATAATATTCCATTGTATGGATATACCATATTGGTGGGTCCATTCGTCCACTGATGGACATTTGGGTTGCTTTCACTGTTTGGCTATTGTGAATGGTGCTGCTATGAACATTCATGTTCAAGTTTTTGTTTAAACACCTGCTTTCAATTATTTCCTATATTAGGTTGTATTTTTGAGCCTCTCACTCCAAGCATGATACCAAGTTGGTGACTTTACTGATGATGTGGGAGATAAGAAGGAAGACTCAAGAGGAGTCACATTACAAAGAAAGCCACCTTCTGTCATCTCTCCAGCTCCAGGTTCTGAGTTTCCTGCAGGGGCCAGAGACAAACCTTTCACCTTTTCACTCAGATTTGTTCTCTTCCCAGTGAGGTCCCTTGAGGTATCAATTTTTACACCAGAAAGGTTTATCAAGGCAATTCTTATAAACAAAAACAGTCCTCTTGCTAAAAGGAATTCTGCTGAATATAATTTTTTCTTTTGTATGGTTACATAAGGACATTTTGCAGAACTGGCATGGGTCTATAAGCTGATAAACCCAAGAAGCCAGAAGGCACAGACCAACAGGGAGTTCCTGTGGTGAGGTAGATACACTCACTGGCAGCACAGGTAACTAAATTCTGCCCCTCAGGTACCCTATTGATTATTTGTGTACTAATAGTCAATGAAATTGGAACCTAAATCAAGAAAGCATCTTTAGGGTATCTGATATAGACAGATGCAAGAGAATGTAAAGCTCCCAAACAAATCAAAGCAGTGGAACATTCTGGCTGTTTGGTAGAGGTCTAGGTCCCCAGCACATTTCACAGCTTGCCCCTGTTCTGGCCTCATCTCCTGCTACAGACCAACAAGAGATAGGACAAGATCACCAGAAAACCCAGTGTTGGCTGGAATCAGAATGGAGGGGTTACTCAGCTTGTCAGAGCTACTAAGATAGGAACAATTATGCATTTAGCTACAGACAATTTGAACAGTGATGTAGTAGCAAAAAAGAACATAACTTTCCTTTTGAGTTTAAGTCAATGAACTTACTGATACCTACTATGTGCTGAACTCTCTGTGAAGCATCAGAGATACACTAACGAGAATCAGACATGGCCCATCTCTCAAAGGATTCACAGGTAGTAGGGAGAGAAAGACAGCCAAACACTTACTGTTGTGTAAAACTAGACTGGACACAAGTTGACAGAGAAGATAGAGAAGTACTGGGATGATGGAATAACAAGCACATGACACAACATGAGGGGACTACTGTTTATACATAAGCTGTTTTAGGTCAGCCTCTTCTATCTGCTTTGTTGTGGTGCATTTCAAGGCTTTATGATTCTCATGTGATCTCCTGAATTTATTTGCTAACTGGTCTTCCAGCCCCTAGTCTCTCCTTTCTACAGGGCACCTGCCAATGTGTCACCAGGCTTATTCATATAATATTCAAACCTGATAATAGATACTGATCACAGAGCATTTTCTAGAGCCCGGTATTGTGTTGTGTTAAAAAATTGCTAATATTGTGTTACAAATATTATTTCATGCTATCTTTACCTTACAAATGAGAAAACGGAATGATGGAGTTAAATAATGGTTCAATTATCCAACTAGTAAAGTTAGTGATAAAGTAAGTGGCAGAGCAGAATTCAAAACCAGTTGTGTCTGAATCCTATTTTGTATGCCCTTAACTATTACCATACTTTGCCTCCACTGTTAGGAAAAATTATTAGTGGTATAAAACTGATTTAAACAGAAAAGGGATTATTAAAAGAATAACAAGTGTAGTAGATGTAGAAAACCACTTCAGATGTAGAAAACCACAAGAGAATGTTGTTCCCACCCTAAGAACATAAAAAAGTAATAATTTAGTTTACAAAACTTTACCTTCTGTTGAACCTATCACATCACAAGGAACTGCTAAAAGCTGTAGGTATGATGTGTAAACTGAGAAAAAATCTTCAGCATTCTGGACTACTCACAAAGTACAAGGTAACAGCCACTCACAAGAATTTGAAGTCTGTGGCACACTTAAGGTAACCAAACAAAAACAAAACTCAAGCCCAGCTAAACTGCCTAGATTGACTCAACTCTTCACTGTAATGGCCTGACAGAATAAAAAGCATGCCCAATTCTTATTTACTTCAGTTTCTTCTGTTCGACACACAGTGTTCAGCATCCAGTGAAAAATTACACAAGTATCACAAAAGGCAAAAAAGTAAAAACAACATTTTTAAGACACAAAGCAGTCCACGGAACCAGACCCATAAATGTCCCAGATGTTGAAACTATCAGACTAGAATTTTTTTTTTCTTTTTTCTTTTGTTTTTGTGAGACAGGGTCTCACTCTGTCATCCAGGCTGGATTGCAATGGTATAATCATGGCTCACTGAAGCCTCAACCTCCAGGGCTCAAGCAATCCTCCCACCTCAGCCTCTGGGGTAGCTGGCACCACAGGTGCATGCCCCACACCTAGCTAATTTTGTTTTTTTGTAGAAATGGGGTCTCCCTATGTTGCCCAGACTGGTCTTCAACTCCTGGGCTCAAACCATCTTCCTGCCTCAGCCTCCCAAATTGCTTGGATTACAGGTACGAGTCATCACATCTGGCCCAGAATGGAATTTTAAAACAGCCACAATTAATCTGTTAAAAGCTAGTAGAAAAAGTGAACAACATTCATAAGCAGATGAAAACTTTCAGCAGATCAACAGAATTTAATTTTTTAAATTCAAATGAAGATTTCTGGAAATAAAAGCACAATATTGGAGAGGAAATGTTCCTTTAATAGATTTATCAGCAGACTAAACTCTGAAGCGAAAAGAATCAATGAACTTGAAACAGGCAAGTAGAAATTATGCAAACTGAAGCATCAGGAGGAAAAAAAGTAGAAAATAAGAGCACAGGATTAATTGAAGATGTAAAAGAAAAGGAGATAGAGAATTGGGGCAGAAGAAAATGTTTGAAAAGACAATGGCCTTGAATTTTTCAAATTAGTGAACCACAGAACTAAGAAACTCAGAGAACCCCAAACAGAATTAGTAAATTTAAGACACACACTCCCCACACCCAGCAGACACATCAAACTACTATGAATCAATATCAAGAGATAAGCTAGACAGCATCCAGAGAAACATAAGGAAGAAAGGTAAGATATACAGCAAACTTTTTGTCAAAAAATATGACCATGAGAAGATAATAGAAGTGGCATTGTTTATTACTGAAAGGAAAAAAAGGAGAGGTTAACACAGGATTATATACCCAGAAAAAATCTTTTAAAAATAATGACACAAAGGCTTTTTCAGAAGAAAAAAATGAATTGTCAGCACTAGTACACTACAAGGATATTAACAACAGGAAGACTATGAAACCAGATGGAAATTTTGATTTATACAAAGAACTAAAGTATACTGGAGATGATTACACAAATTTTTGCTCATTTTAAAAGATCATTGACTGTTAAGGCAAAACAGTAATTATATATTTTGAGGTTATAACATGTTTGGAAGTAAAAAGCAAAACAATAGCACAAAGAATGGAAAGGAGAAAATAAAACTATATTGATATATTTTTAAATTAAGTTTGATGAGTTAAAGACGTACACTGTGAACCCAAGAGCAACAACTTAAAAAAAAGTATAACTAATAAGCAAATAGTAGAAATAAAATGGAATTATTGAAAATACCCAATAAGTTCAAAAGAATACAGGGAAAGAGGAGAATAAAAACAGAAGATGGGAGAAGTGGAAAACTAGCAAGATAGGTAGATGTAAATTAACCACATGAATGATCACATGAAATGTAAATTATCTAACAATTAAAAGACAGAGATTGTCAGATTGAAAGAAAAATCTATCTACAAGGAGGCTACTTTAATATAGGGATATATATATATGCATATATATATGTTAAATGTTAAAGAATGGAAAAAGATATACTATACAAACACTAAACAAAAAGGACCTAGAAAGACTATATTAATGTCAAATAGACATCAGAACAAATAATATTTCCAGAGATAAAGAGAAGCATTAAAAATAGATAAAGGGGTCAATTCACCAAGAAGATGAAAGAATTCTAAATGTCTTTGTACCTAATAACAAAACCTTCAAAATATATAAAAGACAACTGATAAAAATCAAAGGAAAAATAGACAAATCCACAACAATATCTGGAGACTTCAACATAGTCTTTTCTTAGCATTTGATAGTACAAATACCAAAAGAAATTTGCAGTGATATTGATGACCTGAACAACATCATCAAACTTGATCTAATTGATATTAATAGAATCCTCCACCCCAAAGCAGCAGAATAAACTTTTTTTTTTTTTTTTAGTTCACATGGAACACTCATAAGGATAGAGTGTTTGGGCCATAAAACAAATCAAGAAATTTTAAAGGACTGAAATTATACAAAGTATGTCCTTGGAACAGAGCAGATTAAATGAGATACCAATAACAGAAATATATTTGGAAGAGCCCCCAAGGATTTGGAAAGTAAACAATCCATTTCTAGATAACCTTGGAGCCAAAAAAGAAATTACAAAGAAATTAGTAAGCATTTTCAACGGAATGAAAATGAAAATACAACATATCAAAATTTTGTGGAATACAGTTAAAGCAGTGCCTGGAGAGAAATGTATAGCATTAATTCCAGCACTTTGGGATGCTAAGGCAGAATAATCTCTTGGGTGAAGACAAGTCTGGGCAACATGGCAAGACTCTACCTCTACAAAATAAAAATAAAAATTAGCCAGGTTTGGTGATGCATGACTATAGTTCCAACCACTTGGAAGGCTGAGGTGAGGGGATCACTTGAGCCCAGGAGTTCAAGGTTACAGCAAGATATGATCATGCCACTGCACTCTAGCCTGGGCAACAGAGTGAAGACTTATCTCTTTAAAAAAGAAGAAGAAAAGAAAAAATGTTTTTAATCAATTATCTAATCTTTTACATTTAAGAATTAGGAAAATATTGCTTTTCTGCCTTTTGGCTAGGATCAAGTCTAAAAACACTAGGGAAAGAAGACCAGGTGACATAAAAATAAGCAGAAGGGAGGAAATGATAAAATAAGAGCAGAAACCATGAAATGGGACACAGAAAATTCACTAAACCAAAAGCAAGTTCTTCGAAAAGTTCAATAAAATTTATTAACATTTTGCCAGACTGATTAAGAAAAAAGAAGGAAGATACAAACTATCAATATCAGAAATAAAAGAGGAAATGTCACCACAGATCCTACAAATATTAAAAGACTAATAAGGAAAAATAAGGAACAACTTCAGGCCAACTTAGATGAAATGGATGATTAGTTCGAATCAGTTGTATTACTAACCACAAATAGTTGGAAATTTAAATTTGAAAACAATACCATTTACAAGAGTCATAAAACATGACATACTTAGGAAGAAATCTAACAAAAACATGTGTAGATATGTATATTGATTATAAAACATTACTGAAACTAGAGACCCTAATAAATAAATCATATTCATAGATCAGACTATCCAATATATTTCATAACTTGTAACTTTCTGCAAAGACTTCTTAGGACATAAAAAATCATGAACTATAAAAAGTTAATTATACCTCTTCAAAATTAAAAATTCAGCTCTTTGAAAAGTAGTGTTAAGAAAATGAAAAAGACAAGCCACAGACTTGGAAAAATATTTGGAAAACAAATATCTGATCATAGACATATTAGGATAAAGAATTCTTATAATACAATGATAAATAGGCAACACAATAAAAACTGGGCAAAATATTTAAACACACACTTCACCAAAAACGATGTATAAATTCAAATAAGCACATGAAAAGATGTTCAACATTAATAGCTTTTAGGGAAATGCAAATTAAAACCACCATGACATTTCACTACACACCTACTAAAATGACTAGAATTATATGACTGACAATCCCAATTGCTGTTGAGAACTGCAGAGCAAATGGAACTTACATACATTGCTAGTGGGAATGCAAAAGGTTATAATCACTTTGGAAAACTGTTTGGCAGTTTCTTATAAAGTTTTACACTTACCATATGACCCAGTGATCTCATTCCTAGGTATTTACCAAAGGAAGAAAAAAGTCTTGTATGAATGTTCACAGTATAATAGTGTTATACACAATAGCCAAAAATTGGAAAGAAACCAAATGTCCATCAACTAGTGAATATATAAACAAGTTGTGATATAACCAATCTAATAACAACAACAAGAAATAAACTGATATATATAACAACATGAATTAATCTCAAAAGCATTGTGCTAAATCAAAAAAATCTCAGACATAAAAGCTTCATGCCACACGATCCATTTATATGAGAGCTTGGAAAAGGCAAAACTCCAGGAACAAAAATTCAAATTAGAGGTTACTGGGAGTTGGGAAGAGGGAGGGGGTTGACTTCAAAGGGGCATAAGGGAACTTTCTGGCCCAATGGAAACAGTCTATATTTTATGGTGGTGGTCACACAACTATATATGTCAAAACTTATTGAACTATAAGCTTTAAAAGGGTACATCTTACTGTCAGTAAGTTAAACCTTAAAAGACATGCCTTATAATTTTTTTTTTAAACATTAAGCAGCTCATTGGATCTGTTGGAGAGCTAAAAGGCCAGGTTTGGAGGCTATGTGGCCAGCAGCAATGCCCAAAGTCATGCCGAGGAGACAGTGAGGGAAAGGCATCTTTGCTCCTGCTGGGCAGAGATACGCAAGCTTCCACCAACACCCGGAACCAGTGGACACTTAATCCTGACCCTCAGGTGTTTGCCCTGTGCTGTTTCTAGAACTGATGGCTCCATATCCAGAAATGGACCTTGCTTGAAGTCCCTGCTTCTTCATGTCACTATTCAGTCTGGAGTGGAGACATCTGATTGGCAGAGCCTAGCTCATGTGTCCATTCCTGAGCTGCGAGGGAGACTGGAAAGAGGGTACATTACACTTTCAGCACCTACAGCAGGGACCAACTTGCACTATAAAGCCGGGAACTCCTCTAATACAGAAGGCAAGTTCTACACCATCTCTCCAGCATCATTCTTTGCTGGCCAGCCAAAAAGAGTGCAAAATGTTCCCTATACCTCCCATATCATGACCCTGATTAAGAATTTTAGATGGATGATCAGCGCTTGAAGGACAGAATTTGAATTCTTTTCTTGGCATACAAAGCCTGACCCTAATCTGTCTTTCTAACCTCAATGCCTACCTCTTCTTGCTCCACCATCTGGCTGGTTCGCCTGACTCAGGAGCTGTCACTGCCCCTCCCAAGTCCTTTATTCACATGGCTCTGGGACTCTACTATGCTTGAAATCTCCTCCTCTTTTATTTCCATCAGGAAAACTCCTACTCATTTGTCAAAGCCCACTTCAGGGAAGCCTGCCCAAATCTCTGGGCTCCATCAACCAGGCCCTCTCTGCACTCTGCTCTTTTATAGCATTTAGTAGGTACTAAATTAATAAACGGTTGATGGGTGAGAAGTATCCAAGAAGTAACCTTCTCCAAAATCAAAGCAGCGGCTCTTAAGAGCAAGATGTACTTTAAAATTAAAATAAATAAAATTTAAAACTCTACTTGTATAATCAAAAGAAGTAACATTTTTGGTATTTTTCAGAAATTCTGAACAAACAGGTGACGTTTGGCCCAATATCCTTATTTTTCACTGTGTCCTGAAGGTTATCTCTGAGCAAATGAGTAAAGTTAAGACATATCTGAACATTCTCAGTAAGCCAAGAAACACAGAGAAATGAAACACACTCAGATCCCAAAGGGGCCCAAGACCAGGTCCAATCCAAGCCTAAGTAGAGATGGGAGCATGGTATGCAGCTGAAATTTGATGTGAAATGCTTCTCACTGATAACTAGCAAAACCAACAATTACAATAAAGGTCCTAAATTACTCCCTGAGAAACAAACAAATGAAATATAGCTAGTGGGTACCGCTGATCTAAAACTCAAATAACTGCCTCGTTTTTATTTCTGTCCCCATCGCATGACACAGCCAATGACACAAGATATGAAGAAGAGGAAGTTCCAGGGAGGAGCATGCTGGGGATTACCCTCACCAGAATCCCCAGTGGTGCAGTGGACAGATCCCACCATCCCCCACATCTCACACCCCAAGCGGTGCCACTGGTACTTATACTAAGTGAGAATTCACTGATCAACGCCGTGTAACCTGGACCTCAATTCTGCCTTGTATTCCTGTGTTTGGACAGTCTTCCTTCTACAAAGGTCCCTTCACGTTAATTTATTCTTCCTTCCTTGTTTAAGATGGCAGGGTGCCCTTTGTTTTCTTTCATCTTTGCTATTCTCTCTACAGTAGCCTCTGAGCATATAAGGTTTTTGAATGCCTTATTTGTGGATTTTTAAATTTTCAGTTTCATTTTTCAGGTGTCTTGAAGGCTGTGTGAAGCCCTCCACTATCCTGACACATAGATATGCTGCCCTATTTCTAGCTTGGCTCCAGTGATGCTAATTCCAGCTAAATGACAAGCAATGAGTGGAAACTGATGGCCAGCAGTTCACAAGAAAAAAAAATGCAAAGAGAAATTGTGTTTAGCAGGTTAAAAAAAGTCATGGTAGACATCCGGAGAGGCCAGAGGCACTAGTCAGGAGCTAGAGTCACTGCTGCAAGGACCCCGCCACTTCCTCCCACCTGCAACAAAGGGGCTCCATGGCTGCCATGCTAGATCACCCCTGCCCGTTCATCTCACAGGGCCTGAGAACAGCTCTCAGGAGCAAGAGAAATGATTCAATTTACCTGGTTCCCAACAACCATTCCTAAGAACTTGCAAAGCAGAACGTTAAAAACAACAGCAACATTTTTTTCTTTCCCCACAAGGGAGAAAGGCTAAAGTCATTAGCAAAAGAAAATCTCAAGAGATATCATTGCTTTCCCAAACAACCTCTCTAGGCTTGGGAACATGTACCGTACCCATTCTGTACCCAGAGAAAGAGAAAAAAAACTTTTTATAACCTTAACAAAAAAGTTACATAAACAACACTATCCTCTTTGTTGGTTTCTTTTTTTTAAAAGATTGTTTTGAAAATAGATAATTTTACTGATCCGGGAGCCAAGAATTGTTGCTCTGTCTTAAGGAACCGTTGGATGCCCTTTTTGGCAGGATTGTTTGTTTGCCTAAGATTATGCGTGTTTGCTGGGAACATAAAAATGAGCTCGGGATTGGAGATTGCTGCACCTGAGTGGCCAGGCTTGTTGGAGCTGATAAATGGCCCTGGCTCCTAAGGAACTCCAGCCTGCTCACTCACTGCTCACTTCTGATATCCTCAAATCAAAGTTCTCCCTTATCCAGGACACAAAGATGAGTGGGGAGGGCAGGGGCGAGAGGAGAGGTTAACAATGTCTTTATAGTCACACTCATCATGTAAGTGTCACAAAGAAAGGGAACATAAATCCTGAAGTATGGGGAGGCAAGAAGGCAAGAGGAAAAAGAAAATGAGAGAAAAGGTAAACCCTCGGGTAAAACTCAGCAAGATAGAGCTAGTTGTTTTGAGGCGATTATTTCCAGTAAACGGACATTCCACAAAAAGCTATGGAGAAAGCTCCAAGAACACAGTGGTTTGAAACGGGTACACGCCACAGGAACCTGGTTAGTTCTACTTCTACATTCCTGACTCAATCTCAAAAGAGATGTTTCCGATTATCCCAAAGGAAATGGTTAGAGAATCAATGTGGCACTGAAATATGGTTACTATTCTGCAAAATAATAGGATACAACCTAGTGGGAAGGTCTTGAACAGTGCATAAAGCTTATGCTTTGACGTAAATCTGCTTGAAATATAAGGATAGAAACTTCTTCAAATGTATGCTCCTCGATGTAAAAACACAAAAGCTCTAAGACACAGTTAAACTTCCTTCAAATAAGAAGGCATCCCACGGATGTTCTTTGTGAGACAGGTATCTACAGAAAATTCTCCTACTAGAATCACAAGACTCTTCAGTTGAAGTTTTCTTCTCTTGAATTAAGGCCACTCAGTAATTTAGATATTAAAAGCTCTTCCCTTACAAAAGGACAAAAAGCAAAAATCTTTATAAGAAGTTATTTGCAGTGTTTAATGCCATTTGTTTTTAAACCCATGTTTTCAATGTTCAATTTTTCTATGCAATACCACCTCAAAAATAACCAAGTTCTTTCCTTAAATATTGAAACATCCCCAGGGTAGAGACTTGTTCACTGCTCTGATCCCACTGCCAAGCACAGAGCCAAGCTCATAGTGGAGCCCAACAAATATTAGTTGAATTATCAATGTGAACAAACATACACAAAATGACAATGACTTTCTGGGCAATGCCTTTCCTACAAATATTCTTCAGGGTAATTTTCTGAGCAGAGGGGAATGTTCTTAAATTGGCACATCAGGACTTAGAGAATGAGCTGAAGCTTTTCACTTGTTGATTTACAAAAATACATCGATTTTATTAGTTTTGAGCTGAGAATCAGCTTGGGAACATGAGAGGAGGCAGATATGTGGGCCTGTTGATTCTTTAGAGACCCTGCCAGTCAGCAACTCCTGTACCTCAACACAAGTGCATTCTTTGCTGTTTTTCTTGGAAAACCTTGACAGCGTGCAGTGAGTGTGTCTTATCAGCTTCCAGGTGGAGGCAATGTGCCCAGCCACTTCAAACAGGGAAGCGGGGCAGGGGGAGGGATACCAGAGAAATGGAACCGAGGATGTGCCTGCTGAGGCTAGGGGCTTTGCAGATACAATACCCAACTGTTTCCATACCACCTGAACTTTCCACTCTCTTTTGATTTTTCAGAGAGCCTTAGTAGCACATATAAGGGTTTTGTTTACCCTTAAGGATGAAATAACGTAAAAACAAGCAAACAAACAAATAGGCTCCACCTCCTCTTCTCACTCTATCAAACCTGTGTTGACTCTGTGATCACATTGAATGAATCAAAAAAGAAGAAAAAGAAAAATGATCCTCCAGGCTAAAGCAGACATACCTTCTGCAAGGATTCCATGTTCTCACAGTGTTTAAAAGGCTGTTTTCTATTGCTCTGAGATCATCCATCTCTCTCCCTTTCTTCTCTAGTGTTCACGACTGATGTTCTCTTCTTTTGTCCCTTCCACATGCTGTGTTGGAAGAAATAAGGACCAAAACAAATACAAAAGAGAAGGGAAGAGTCACAACTGTGACACTTTTTTTGGTCCTTATTTCTTGCCATATAGCTGCTGAGGCTCCAGGATTTCCCCAAGGACTGCTCTTCTGCACATATTATTTTTCTGACACCTTTTAAGTGGCTGTGCCCTTTCACACCGAGAGAGAAAACTGTTCCTGTATCCTTTCTCCCCAGCCTCTTCAAAATCTGCAATAATCTCTACAACCTTCTGAAAACAAACAATATATTCTTTGATATGTTAATAGGGTTCAATTTAGCAGTGATTAACATATGGTACTGCATTTTGAGCTGGTGGTTTCCATTTGTGAGCTATTGCTGAATTTCTCATCTCTTGAATTCTCAGAACTAATTTGTTGTTTGCTGTGGTGTTGAGAGGCAGAGTCCTCTTTCCATCTCAGTTAAGTTTTCAGCACAGACTGGAGGTCATCCTCCTTTCCTCTTCAAAATCCCAGGAAAAACTCTCCTAGACCTTAGCTTCTCAAAGTCAGTGGTTGAGAAACATGCTGTACCTTCAGACTACAACATAGTTGGGGTGATCTTAGTTATATAACAGGCAGAGGAAAATGGCAAGGAATGCCAAGACTATGAAAGTTTTCAACACAATTTCCAGAATTAGAATCTGAGAGCTACTAATTAAATTTGTTCATGTGTTCACACACTAATTCACACGTACTCTGAGTATATAATTCATTGCCATGCAATGTGCTAGAGGCTGAGGAATGGCCTCTATAATATATTTGCCAGCATAAAAATCTCCACCATTGTCTGATTTCATGTGTGAAATGTAGAGTGCTTCCTCCAACTTCATCTGTCTAACAATATTATGGTGTAATAGATTATATTTAGTAAGTGCTATGCCATATCCCTTGGGGATACAAGTTTGACTGTATATTTCCAGACACTGAGGAAGCAGATTTCTCATTAGATGACTGAGATTGTCAAGGCACTCTGCAACTGCCCTGTTTTAATTGACTGTATACAGACTACAAGACAAACCACTGATCCAGGCCCATTCAGAACATCAACTTGGTAACAAGGACTGAAGCCTAAGTCTGGTTATGGTCACATAGCACCCAGATCATGTTAGGACTGGGCCAGTAGCACTTCCCGGTATTGCAGAGCTAAATGGTGCCACTGAACTCTGCTGCACAGACAGCATTTGGTCCAAAACACATGGGTCATTCAAGAAATATGAAGCCAAATTGAGGCGGCCAGAATTCCCTTTGAAAGGCCAGCAGACAGCATGGCGCCAGCATGGCATCAAGCTCCAGACCAACATCAACTTCTATAAATCAGTGGTAGGAGGATCTAACTTCTTTTAATGTCGGATAAAACTTGGACCCACCACAAATGTCACATCTGACTTCTTCCTCAGTCCCTCTAGTGTTCCCATTCAGCACCCCTGAATATAAAATAACAGATCCAAAGTCACTTGTATCATGGGATGTGATTTGTCCACCAAAAATGAAGCCACAATTTACTATAAGTCCATAGACAGCACAGTCACAACACAAAATCACAGCGGCAGTCACCTTGGGGAAGTTATTGGCTGGGAGAGGGCATGTGAGTGCTTTTTAGGTGGTGGTAACAGAACTAAGAGACACACATTTGCAATTACTAACTAGCACAGTGTCAATTTCACATTAATGCTTTCTTAGAAAGAAAACAAGAATGCTTAGGTTGGGTTTCTTGATTTTTTTCTAGATTTTTTAGGTGTTGGGTAAATCTTAAACACCATTATTCTGCTAAATCCCTCCTACCCTCCTCCTCTTCACCTCACTGAAACAACTGATGACTAAGAGCAAACACCCAATGAAACCAATAGTGGTATCATCAAATTATGGGGACAAGAGCTGATGAGAACACCTGTGCTATCTGATTTTTTTTAAGGTAACTGGACAATAATAACACACTAAGAGAGGAAGGATTCCAAATTTCCAGGTTTTCAAAGGCTTTCACTGCTAGGTAAGAGCAAAGGAAAGATATTTAAAATGAAGCCAGGCTGAACTACTTTACTGATGAGGCAGTCCTAATAAAGCCTGCAACCCATAACATTTAATTGTAAGTTACAAATTAGGAAAGTAAAGACTTTCAGCTCCGTGTTACAAGGGTGGGGAAAGAAAGCGCACTAATTAAGACATGCCGGCCCATTATATTCAGGTGGTCCATTCAGGAATCACAGTTCTTAACCAAAAAGCAAGGATATTTACTTTTAGAAACATTCCAACAGAGTGAAATTCAGTATAAAAAAAGAGATGGAGAAAGCAGAAAAACAAGTCCACAAGTTTGGTGCTCTGAGCTTGTATTGAATTCATAATTTTGAAAAACAAATGTATGATATTTCATTACATTAACCTAAACTCATAGAACGGTAACATCTAAATTCACAATGAAAAAAGCCAAAGATAATAGTGAGCTATAAATTCCATTAGAATTCATCTAGTTTACCCACCCACCTCTATAGATGGAAAGAACAGAAGCCATACCTATGGATGAGGAAAACCGTAAGTTTGTCAAAGACAGCAACCTTAATGCCACACAAAACCCTAACACCTCTGAGATGGCCTCCTCACTACACTGGCTTTGCCATCTTTCCAAAACTACATCTGGTTTGTAGAAGGCTTGCAGATGGTCCAGAGAAGAGCAACAAAACTTTCTGGAAGAATGGAAAGAGAAGCCACAAAGAAAGGATGAATAACAAATGGAACAGAGCAAACAATTCCGTAGCAGATGCAGTTACTGGGTAATGATTTCTCCCATATCCCCAAAGGGTAAAGATATGCCTCTCTATATACCTATAGGATTGTTTTTTGAGCATCTGAATCATTTTTTAGTGTACAATTCAGTGGCATTAAGCACATTCACATTGTTGTGTTACCATCACTACCATCCATCCACAGAACGCTTTTCATCTTGAAATATTAAAACTCTGTGACCATTAAACAATAACTCCTCTTTCCCCCTTCCTCCAGCCCCTGGCAACCACAATTCTACTTTCCGTCTCTATGAATTTGACTACTCTAAGTACTTCATATAAGTGGAATCATATAGTATTTATCCTTTTGTGACTGGTTATTTCACTTAGCTTAATGTCCTCAAGCTAAAGGATTGTTTTTAAGAAGGCATTTAATAAGGATTAGCTGAGGATGCTCACCAGCTGTTTTCTATCTTCCATAAGAACAAAGAAAACAAGAGAAAATGAGTTTAAATTGCAAGGGTAGAAAAAGTTGTTAGATGCCAGAATATAAACTTCTTTATAGACCTCTTAGAGAAGTGCTATGAACAATAATGTGTTTATATATATTGAGTTGACTTATTTCATTATAAGATTTCTTAAAAATTATGAAATGAGGTTGGGGACAGTGGCTCATGCCTGTAATCCCAGCACTTTGGGAGGCTGAGGCAGGAGGGTCACCTGAGCCCAGGAATTTGACACCAGCCTGGGAAACACAGGGAGACCCCTCTGCCTACCACAGTCTCTACTAAAAACAAAAAATTTAGCCAGGTGTGGTGACACACACGTGTGGCCCCAGCTACTCTGGAGGCTGAGGCAGGAGGAGAGCCCAGGAGGTCAAGATTACAGTGAGCCATGTTTGCTTCACTGCACTCCAGCCTGGGCAACCGAGAGACCCTGTCTCAAAAAATAAAACAATGAAATGAATTCAATAAGCCCTAACTGAGCCTCTGATTGTAATGGTGTGGGCACTACTAAAAAAAAAACAGAACATATCTGTTTCCTTGAAAGGTAAACAATTTACTGAGAAACAATATAACTTTCTATAAAATTCTTATAGTACTTAACTACTTTTCACATAACCCAAGGACAGAAAATAGCTTTCAACTCAAGCTCCAACTCTCATAAACTGTTAGAAGCTGCCTAAAGCCCTGTCATGAATTCTGCGTCCAAGACAGAGCACAGAGTGATTAGTTATTATTGTTTGTCATGGGTCAAGAAGAGACCAGCAAGGGTTAGGATGCCATAATCTTGCCATTCTTGTCAAAACTCTTGTACTTTGTCATGTGTTATTGTTGCTTAGCACTGTTTAATACTTGTTTCTTGTTTCTCTAGCTACAGTGGGCTTCACCATGGTCATCAGCACTGCATTTTCTACTTATTTAGCATGCCAATATTATGCACCAGATACACAGACAATGTGACGAACAGGTACCAAGGCAATTACCTCACCCATTTACCTGTTGTGGGATCCTATCTTCCCTTCTATTCTTTTGGTCTTTGTTCTGTCAATACTCCTTCTCTTTATGCTTTCCTCATCCTTTCTTCCTCTTTTCATTATCATATTCTTTTCAAGAGTCAGTGACTCTTTCCCACATAACATATGAACATGCTTCACCTCTTCCATAATTGAAAAACAGCTGCCAGGAAATTCCTAGGCCTGTGTGGTCCCAACTTCTAGGCTATCTTTTCTCTCGGCCTTCACAGTGAAACATAAATACAGTGTTCTCAACTGGCCACCTGGAGGTCTTCATCACCCACATCCTCATTCAAGCACAGCAATCAGGGCTTTACTTCATGTAACCACCTGAAACTGTTTTAATCACCATTTATCCATTGGTGGCCAAATTCAATGCACTCTTTTCTGCCCTTATAGAACTTGTTATCTGTGGCATATCAGATGCCCTTAACCCCTTCATCCTCCTTAGAATTATTCCATCCCTTGACTTTACTTACGTCTTCCTGGTTATTTCTCTTCCCTCTCTGGCTGCTCCTGACCACAGTTTGAATAGCCGTGTCTTCAAGAGCCAGTACCTCTTCTCCTCTCACCATACAAACACTTTCTGAGCATTCTCTTCAACAACCATCACTTACCTCTGATTTTCCAGCGGCTTCCTACATAATCCAGCTGGATAGCCCCGCTACATTTCTTTTTTGTTTTGAGACGAAATCTCTCTCTGTCACCCAGGCTGGAGCACAGTCACATGATCTCAGCTCACTGCAACTTCCGCCTCCCAGGTTCAAGCAATTCTTCTGCCTCAGCCTCCCAACTAGCTGGGATTGCAGGCACCCACCACCACGCCTGCTAATTTTTGTATTTTTAGTAGAGTGGTCTGTGTGTAGAGTCTCTTCTCTTACCTGTCCCTTCCTTCCTTCCTTCCTTCTTCCTTCTGTCTTCCGTCTTCCTTCCTTCCTTCCTTCCTCCCTCCCTCTCTCCCCGCCCCTCCCCTTTCCTCCCTTCCTCTTCCTCCTCTCCCAGACTACAGTGCAGTGATGCAACCCAGGTTGAAGCAATTCTCCAGATTCAGCCTCCCCAGTAGCTGGGATTACAGGTGTGTGCCACCGTGCCCAGCTAATTTTTGTATTTTTAGTAGAGATGGGGTTTTCCCATGTTGACCAGGCTACTCTCAAACTCCTGACCTCAAGTGATCTGCCTGCCTCAGCCTCCCAAAGTGCTGGGATTGCAGACATGAGCCACTGTGCCTGGCCCCTCTATCCCTCTTTACTTTAGTTTTTGGTAACAATAAAGTCCTTGCCATTCCCAGAACACTCAATTTTCTCACATGCCCATGTCCTTGCACAGGCCCTTCCTTTTGCCTGGGCCCTGGGCCCTCCCTGTCCAACTAGTACCCAGCCATCGTCCTTCAAATCTCAACTCCAAGGGGAAGTCCTCTGTATTGGCTAGGACTCCTTAAGCTGCAAATGACAGAGCCTGGGATCCTAGGGCAGGTCATACATGTGGATCTGCATTTCTCAGCCCATCCCCAGCCTTGCCTTACCTCATCAACCAAAAGATTATTCTCTTCATGCTCCTGCTTCAGTCTAAATTTTGATTTATTTGAGCTTCTTAAAGAGTGTTTTTAAAGACAATAGCTGTAGTAGTCTAGACTTTGAATTTTGAGATATTTTAAAAAATTTTCCTAGTTGTCTGTCCTGTTACCAGTTATATCAATAATTAGTATCATTTTATAGGCCTTTCACTGTAATAGAAACAAGAGAAGCATATAAAAGAGTTTAAACTGAGTGAAAATAACTGATGAAATTAATAGGTAAATTAAATTAATATCCCTATTGGTCTCAGATTTTTTTGAAGTCATTAATAATGAGAATAAGGTGTCCCTAAAGGTGGCTTAGAAATTCTCTCTGATTTAGTTTTAAATGACTCTAAGATGCTGTCCTAGCAATAAAAAAAAGAAAGAAAGAAAGAAAGAGACAAATAATCTCTGCAAAATCAATCATTTGACCCACCCAGGATAGTGAGAAGCCAAGTACAATTATAAAACATCTGCGTAGGAAAAATAAAAAGCATCCTCCCTTCTCCATTTTTAGGTTTCTATAGAAATAAATCTCAAGAATCTCTCTGTTCATCTACACCAGGGATCACCAAACTAGAACTTGTGGGCCAATTCAGCACAACACCTGTTTTTTGTAAATAAAGTTTTATTGGAATACAATCATACTTGTTTATTTATTGTCTGTGGCTGCTTTTGCACCACAACTGCAGGGTTGAGTAATTGAAACAGAAACTCTATGACTCAAATAACTAAAACTATACGCTATTGAGCTTTTTACAACAAAGCTTGCTGGCCCTGTCTACACAAATAGAAGAATTTTCTTTTACCAATGACCATGAAGAAGGGCTTTTGATCTGTGATTCAAGATTTCTACAGTAACACAGCATTGCATCTATTTTCTCAAATCAAGTTATGGATTTCTGTGGAGTCTCTTACTAGGATACCAAACTCTCTACTTGTCTTTTTCCTTTTCATAACTTTAGGCAGCATATGACGGATGCAATGACAGGTGACTAGTGTGTGTATTAGATTTAAAAAAATGACCTAGAACATAAATTGATGAGACTAAAGAGGCTGAAGGAAATGAGTAAGTCCACTGTGTGTCCCTATCCCAGAAAGATCCTGAAGACACAAGTAACAGGCTCCAACAGCAACATGCTAATAAATCATCTGCTGATTGTTTTCTATCCTTTAAATCTCCCAGGTCTTATCTACACTTCATTGGGTTTAAAGTAGCATTGATTAATGTTCAGCCTTTTTAGCCATCAGGAAATGCAAATCAAAACCACTGTGAGGTGCCACTTCACACTCAGGACAGCTGTATTCAAAAAGACAAACAATAATAAACATTGGGGAAAATGTGGTGAAATTGGAACCCTTATATACTGCTGGTGGAATTGCGAAATGATATGGCTCTTTGGAAAACAGTGTGGTAGTTCCTGAAAAAGTTACACATAAAATTGCGATATGACCCAGCAATTCCACACTTAGATACATACCCAAGAGAAATGAAGACATATGTCCATACAAAAACTTGTACATAAATGCTCATAGCAGCATCATTCATAGTAGCCAAAAAATAGACAATCCAAATGTCCATTCAATGGACAAATAATAGATAAACAAAACCTGTTCTATCAATACAATGGGATATCATTCAGCAATAAAAATGAATGAAGTGGTGATACATGCTACACCACAGATGAAACTTGAAATAGTATGCTAAGTGAAAGAAGTAACAAAGACCCTCTCCGTGAACAAACTTTAGTCAGCCTCCTCTAAGCCCTTTTCTCAGCTAGGCTTCAGCCTTGGGTCTTGTACTCAGGACTGCATAGCCCAGATTTAGCAAGAATCCTGTTAAGTCAATTTAGCAGAATCTCCCACCCTCAAAATCTGATTATCCTCAATATGCAACCAAATTTCTCATCTTCCGTCATCCTGCACATGACTTCTGATCATCACCCTAGCCTGCCTTCTGCAAGAATCCCATTAGGTAGGTTTAGCAAGGATTCCCCCTACCCTTGATGTCTCCTTCAGTAATTTTCCTCCACCCCTTCAATCTCAACCAGCTACTTGTCTTGTATTTGGAATTAAGCGCCATTCTATGGTGAGGTCTCTTTTTCTCTGTTGTCATAGTTCCTGAATAAAATCTCATTTCACAGTGTGAACCTATTGTCTGGCTCTGATTTTTCTTAACAGAAGCCAGCCACAAAAGATTACATATTATATGACTCCATTTATATGAAATATCCAGAATAAGCAAATCTATAGAGACAGAAAGTAGATTAGTTACTGCCTTGGGGTAGGGGATTTGGGGTCACAGAGAGTCTGCTGATGGGTACAGCATTTCTTTTGGGAGTGATGAAAATGTTCTAACATAAACTGTGGTGAGGTTGCACAACACTGTGAATACATTAAATACCACTGAATTGTACATTTTAAATGGGAGACTTGTATGGTATGTAAATCATATCTTTAAAAAGACGCATCAGTAGCCGGGCGCGGTGTCTCACGCCTGTAATCCCAGCATTTTGGGAGGCTGAGTGGGTGGATGGCCTGAGGTCAGGAGTTCAAGACCAGCCTGACCAACATAGTGAAACCCAGTCTCTATTAAAAATACAAAAAAAAATTAGCTGGGCCTTGTAGCAGGTGCCTGTTATCCCAGCTACTAAGGAGGCTGAAGCAGGAGACTCACTAGAACCCAGGAGGCGAAGGTTGAAGTTAGCCAAGGTTGTGCCATTGCACTCTAGCCTGGGCAACGAGCGAAACTCTGTCTCAAAACAAACAAACCAACAGAAGTATTAGTTATATTATTTGGATGATAGGAAAGGAGGAAAGTTACTTTTTTATGAGTAAAATATTTAGGATTTTTAAAATTAATATATCTCAGTATGCACTATAGACCAGGCAATATGCTGGGTGCTTTGCATATATCAACTCCTGCGACAGCCCTAACTACAAATTGGTAATGACGATTCTTACAAAGGAGATAAGAGGTTCAGGAAAGGTAAGCAGTTTGCCCGAAACCAAAACGTTGTAGAATCCAAGCCTAAAGAGAATTTCCCATCTCCAAATCTTATGTTAGACACTCTGAGACCGATATTTTTAGAGGCACAGTGGGGAATGCTGATAATACTAATAATACTGAAATTCCTCTACCTTTTTACTGAAACTAGCAGTGAGATCATACTTAGTATAGGGCCTGGTATAAAATAAGCTGCCAATAAATATCAATAACCAGTCATCATTATTATTATTATTCTCCAAATTTAGTGGCCTTTTTGCCTTATTCATCCTTTTGGGACATTCTGCAGCTTTTGACACCAGTGCTTATTCCCCTTCTTCCTAATACTTTTCTTTCTCTGGGGTTCCATGACATGTTTTCTGGTTTTCATTTTACCCCTTTGATGGTTCCTCAATATCTTAGATATGACACCAAAAGCATGATCTGTAAAGGAAAGAAATAATGAATTGGACTTTATCAAAATTACAAAAGATACCATTAAGACCACAAAAAGTTTGAGAAATAATATTTGAAAATCCTACATCTGATGAAAGACATTTAACCAATGAATGTGTGTGTGTGTGTGTGTGTGTGTGCGCGTACATACTTATAATTCAAAAGAAAAACACAATTAACAAATGGGCAAATTATGTGAAATGATGCATCACTAGGAAAGGCATAGGAGTGGATAATGTGTATAGGAAAACATGCTCAACATCATCTGCCACTTAAAAAATGCTAACGAAACCACAATGAAGTACCATTACATATTCACTAGAATGGCTATAAAGAAGACAATAACCATAGTTGATAAGGATGTGGAGAACATTCCTACATCCTCTAGAGAGAATGTAAAATGGTACGGCAGCTTTGGGAAATGGTTTGGCAGTTTTTTACAGAGTTGAACTTACCATATCACACAAAGACTTTTACATAAGCGGGCATTCTAGCAAGCCCCAAACTGGAAATAAACCAAATATGCATGAACTGGTGAAGGGTTAAACAAAATGTGGTATACAATGGAATACTATTCAGCAATAGAAAGGAGCAAACTACTGATGTATAACATTTGGATATCTTAGTCCATTCCTGCTGCTATAACCAAATACCACAGCCTGGATTATTTTTAAATAATAAACATTTATTTCTCACAATTCTGGGGGCTGGGAAGTTCAAGATCAGGATGCCAGCAGATTTGGCATCTGATGAGGGTTTCCTGTCTCCTTCAAGACAGCATCTTCTTGATGCTGCATCTTCTGGAGGGATGAGCGCTGTGTCCTTACATGGTGGCAAAGATGAAAGAGACAGGCAGTTCTCTAAACCCTCTTTTATAAGGGCATTAATCATGCCCCAAAGGGCCCAATCTCTTAATATCATCACCTTGGAAGTCAAGTTTCAATACATGAATTTTGGAGGGACACAAACACCAAACCATAGCAACTGTTGGACCCCAAAATCATTGTGCTAAGTAAAAGAAGTCAGACACAAAACACAATATATGTCATTTCTATGGTTCCATTTATATAAAAGTTCTAGAAAAGGTAAAAATAGAAACAAAAAGTAGATGAGTGTCTGAAGCTGGAGATTGGAGATTGACTGATAATGGGTAGAAGGACACTTTTGGGGGTTATGGAACTCTTCTAAAACTGGATTATGTTGATGGTTGCACAACTTTATAAATTTACTAAACATCATAAAATTGCATACTTACCTTTTATGCTATATACCTCAAGAAAGCTATGGAAGAATAAAGCTATTAAACAATTTTTAAAGACATTAGAGTTGTTACTGTTAATTCTATGGGTATTTTAATTAGTGAACCATTTGAAAAACTAAAGAGACAAGAAGAATTTTTATTGCCTGAAAATAAATAGAAGAGACAAAGAATAACCTGTGATTTCATCTAAGGGTAGGAAGGAACAGCCCTTGGAGCAGGCACATTGAGAGAAAAATAAATGAAGTTATTTTCTGATATCTCATACGTTTGGTTTTTTAATATGAAGGGCACAGATATAATGTTGTGAGCACAATTATGGAAGTACACAGGACATTTAACCAGTGTGAGGAAGGAGGTTAAGCAGGGAACGTTTTACCAGGGTCCTAAAGGAAGAAAGGTGTTAGCCAGGTGAGCTCAGGCAGAAAGGACATCTGGGCAGAGGAGGCAGCTTGAGCAAAGACAAAGAGGCAAGGAACAGCAGGGTTCAAATCCTGGCACTGCCTATTGACTAGGCAGGCTTTTGTTTAATATGATTTTTTACTGTGTTAAAATACACATAACACAAAATTTACCATCTTATTTTTAAGTGTATTTATAGTTCAATGGTATTAAACACATTCATAATGTGCAACCCTCACCACCATTCATCTTTATAGCCCTTTTCATTTTTTAAAACTGAAAGTCTATACCCATTAAACAAATAATTCCCATTTTATCCATATCCCAGCTTCTAGCAACCATCATTCTACTGTCTCTCTTTTTTTTTTTTCTT
>NW_016107419.1:5134740-5141826 GCF_001604975.1 Cebus imitator
AATATTGTCCTGCCTTGCTAGGTTGGGAAAGTTTTCCTGAATAATATCCTGAAGCGTGTTTTCCAGCTTGGATTGATTCTCTTCGTCACATTCAGGTACACCTATCAAACGTAGATTAGGTCTTTTCACATAGTCCCATATTTCTTGGAGACTTTGCTCGTTCTTTTTTATCCTTTTTTCTCTAATCTTGTCTTTTTGTTTTATTTCATGAAGTTGGTCTGCGACCTCTAATATCTTTTCTTCTGCTTGATCAATTCGGCTGTTAAAACTTGTGCATAGTTCGCGAAGTTCTCGTGCTGTATTTATCAGCTCCATTAATTCACTTATATTCCTCTCTAAATTGTGGGTTATTTTTAACATTTCATCAAATGTTACTGTCTGTTTCTATGACTTTTACTAATCTGAATACCTGATATAAGTGGAATTATACAGTACTCCTTGGTTTTTATGACTACCTTATTTTGCTAAGACTAATGTCCTCAAGGCTCATCCATGTTATACCATATATCAGGATTTTCTTTCTTTTTAATGCTGAATAATATTCCATTGTATGCCTATGCCACATTTGCTTATCTATTCATCTGTCAGTGAACATTTAGCTTATACATTTTAGCTATTGTGAATAAAGTCTATTGTGAATAGACATAGGAGTGCAAATATCTCTTTGAGACCCTGTTTTCAAATTTTGGGGGCATATGCCTAGAAATGAAATTGCTGGATCATATGCTAATTCAATTTTCAATTTTTGAGGAGTTGCTATACTTGTTTTCCACAGTGGCTATGTCATTTTACATCCCCACCAATAGTACACAAGGGTTCCAATTTCACCATATCCTCGCCAGCACTTGTTATTTTGGGTTTTTTTGACAGTAGCCATCTTTTTTAATTTAAGATGATATCTCATTGTAGTTTTGATTTCCATTTCCCTAATGACTAAGTGATTATAAAATCTTTTGCGAGTTATTTAACCTCTTTAAACATTTACTTCTTGGTATGTAAAATGGAGGTGATACAAAAATAAGCTATCTACTTAATTGAGGTACTGTGATGATTAAACCAGAAAATGCATGAAAACATTTAGCTCTGGGTTCATCAATAATAAATGTTGAATCTTATGTGAGGAGCTGCTAAAACAGTGGCTCTTAGCCTAGAGTTTTTAGAGTATATGAGTGTCCCCTTCACATACACAGGGTGTACTCCTACAATATTTTTTACCCTGTATTATTGAAAAGAATTATGTAAAGAGATGATCTAGTTAATAGGCATGTTAAATATGCTGATATGCTCCAATATAAGGTGATTACCTTTTTCAAATAATGAGAATCCCAAAGACATTTTGCTCAACTAAAATATTTAACTAGATAACACTATCCTATATTTATTTATAACACTTTATTTTAATTAAACATGCAGATTTAAAATACATGAAATTTTCATTTTCATATTTCTATTTTATTCCAACTTTTAAAATATCAGCATCTACAACACAGTTACTCCTATTTTTGAGACATCTAAGCTTTCCAATAAAATCATGTTCACTTCCTTCAAAGTAATCTGAGATAAGGCACTTTTTGAATTCATGTCTATGTATATATTCAGCATATGGGTCTATGCTAAGTAAAAGAAACTAGTCACAAAAGACCATATATTGTATTATTCCATTTATATGAATGTACAAAATAGTCAAATTTATAGAGACTGAAAGTAGATTAGTGTCTTCCAAGGGTTGTAGGTGAGAAGGTGTGGGGAAAAGGATAGGAAGTGGTTGTTATTTGGTATGAAGTTGCTCCTTGGGATAAAAATGTTTAAAATTAGATTTTGTTAATAGTTGCACAACTCTGTGTACATAGAAAAACCATTGACTTATACAATTTTAAAAAGATTAATTTTATGTTATATGAATTATATCTCAATAAAACTGCTTTTAAAAAGCATTGGTAAGTATAATAGGAAACATAAAACTATTTAAATTTGCATATACTATATCATATGTTCCAAAAAGGTATAAAGCTAAACTTAAGGGAAGAAAAAGGAACAGAAAAACCTATCATCTGAATGAAAGATGTTAACACATATCTTTTAATTCATCTCTGAATAAATATACAAAACCAATCAATACAAATATAAATATTTAGGGCCAGGCATGGTGGCTCACACCTGTAATCCCAACACTTTGGGAAGCCAAGGTGGGTGGATCACAGGGCCAGGAGTTCAAGACCAGCCTGGCCAAGATAGTGAAACCCCATCTCTACTAAAAATATAAAAATTAGCCAGGGGATGTGGCAGGTGCCTGTAATCACAGCTACTCAAGAGGCTGAGGCAGACAATTGCTTGAACCCAGGAGGCAGAGATTGTAGTGAGTGAAGATCATACCACTACACTCCAGCCTGGGTGACAGAGCAAGACTCCATCTCAAAATAATTAAATAAATAGATAAATTGAATAATATGATAAATAAACTTGACATAATTGGTATACATAAAACACAGCACTGAACAGTTGCAGAATGCATGTTCTTATCAAATTTCCTCAGAATATTTACAAAAGGAAACCCTGGCCATGTCACAAAGGGAATTAAACAGATTTTGTCATAGGGAAATCATATAAAATATAGTTTCTGTCTACAGTATGGATAAGCTAAAAAGAACCACCCAGATATATCCTATGTGCAATTTACCACGTTTATAGAATAAAGGAGGAAAAACAGATGATTATCTCAAAAGACACAGAAAAAGCACTTGACAAACATTAACGTTGATTCATACTAGCTAGCTGAATCCAACAGCAAATCAAAAAGATAGTACATAATCCAAGTAGGTTTCATCCCAGAGATGCTGGGATGGTTGAACATATGAAAGTCAATAAATGTAATACATCACATAAACAGAATTAAAACAAACCATATCATCATCTCAGTAGATGCAGAAAAAGCATTTGACAACATCCAGCATCACTTTATGATAAAAACTCTCAAAAAAAACTAGGCATAAAAGGGACTTACCTCAAAATCATAAAAGCCATGTATGAAAAACTCAGAGCCAACATCATATTAAATGGGGAAAAGTTGAAAGCATTCCCCCTGAGAACAGGAACAAGACAAGTATGCCCACTGTCACCACTCCTATTCAACATTGTTCTGGAAGTCCTACCCAGAGAAGTGAAGCAAAAGAAAGAAATAAAGGGCATCCCAATTGGAAAAGAGGAAGTCAAACTATCACTGCTTGCAGATAATATGATCACATACCTAGAAAATCCTAAAGACTCCTCAAAAAGATGCCTAGGTGCAATAAACAAATTCCGTAAAGTCTCAGGTTACAAAATCAATGCACTTAAAACAGTGGCATGGGTATACACCAACAGTGACCAAGATGAGAATTAAATCAAGAACTCAATCCCTTTTACAACAAGTGCAAAAAAAAAAAACAAAACAAAAAACACCTAGGAATACACTTAAACAAGGAAGTGAAAGATTACTACAAGAAAAACTACAAAACACTGCCAAAGGGAATCATAGATGACTCAAAAAAATGGAAATGCAACCAATGTTCATGGATTAGAAGAATCAATATTGTGAAAATGACCATACGGCCCAAAGCAATCTACAGAGTCAATGCAATTCCCAACAAACATGAACATTATTTTTCACAGAATTAGAAAAAACAATCCTAAAATCCACATGGAACCAAAAGGAGCCCAAATAGCCAAAGCAATCCTAACCTAAAAGAACAAATCTGGAGATATCACATTACTAGACTTCAAATTATACTACAAAATAGCATGGTACTGGTTTAAAAGTAGGCCAATGGAACAGGATAGAGAACCTAGAAATAAGGCAAATATTTACAACTGACTGATCTTCAACAAAGCATATAAAAACATAAATTGGGGAATGAACACCCTATTTAATAAATGGCATGGGATTAGCAAGGCACATGTAAAATAAAACTGGATCCCTATCTCTCATCTTATACAAAAAAAAATCAACTGAAGATGGATAAAAGACTTAAATCTAAGACCTGAAACCATAAAAATTCTAGAAGATAATTTTGGAAAAACTCTTCTAGACATCAGCCTGGCAAAGAATTCATGACTAAGACCCCAAAAGCAAAGGCAACAAAAACAAAAATAAATAATTGAGCCTAATTAAGCTAAAAAGCTTCTTTACAGCAAAAGAAATAATCATCAGAGTAAACAGCCCACAGAATGGAGAAAATATTTGCAAACTGTACATCTGAAAAAGGACTAGTATCCAGAATCTACAAATAATTCAAACAAGTCAGCAAGAAAAAAAAATAATCACATCAAAAGGTGGGCAAAGGACATGAATAGACATTTCCCCAAAGAAGACATATAAATGGCCAACAAACATATGAAAAATGCTCAAAATCACTGAGAGTCAAGGAAATGCAAATTAAAACCACGATGAGATACCCTCCTTATTCCTGCAAGAATGGCCATAATTAAAAAGTTAAAAAACAATAGATGTTGGTATGGATGTGGAGAAACTGAATCAGAAGTCAAATATCTTTCCACAAAAGCAATTTATAAGTTTAGATGGCTGCAACAGATTATCCACCAACATTCAAATAAGAAATAATTTTACACATACTATTCTAGCAAATAGAAAAGCAGGAATACTCCCCAAATTATTTTATGAAGCTTACATAACCTTAGTAGAAACTCTAATGAAGGTGTTATGAAATAGGAAAATTACATACCAACTTTACTTATGAACATACATGGAAAAATTCTGAACAAATAATTAGCAAACTTACTTCAATATCAGATTGATCTACTTAAGGAATTTAAGATAAGTTTAACTTTAGACAATCAATTACTGTAATTCACTACATAAACAGATTAGAGGGAAAAAAACAACAGAAACAAGAATAGTGTCATATAAAATTCAACACACATTCATGATTAAAATAAACAAACAAGCAAACAACAAAACACCTTAGCAACCTAAGACTAGAGGGGAACTTCCTCAATCTTAAAAATTTCCTCCTGACAGGTATTCCCAGTTACTCAGGAGGCTTAGATAGAAGGTTCACTTGAGCCCAGGAGTTTGAGTTCAGCCTGGGCAACATAGCAAGGCCCCATCTCTACATAAATAAATAAATTTCACCTTGAGATCAGGAATAAAATAAGAGTGACTTTTATTTTGCATTGTATTGGGGAGAGGGTTGTATAAGGGTTGCAAAGAATATCAAATCAATGTACTAAATTCAGTTATAGTCATAAAAATATGTAATATATAGGAATAAAGCTAACAAAAGATACGAAATACTTCTACGGAAAAAAATTATAAAACCTTATTGAAAGTCAGTAAAGGAGATCTGCATAGTGGCAAAATATATACAGCTAGTGCTCGACTTACGACCACGATTGGTTCTGACAGACCGGTCGTAGCACGATTTGGTCGTAAGTTGAGTAGGCTACATGCATGCAGAGATGGTAGTGCTGCTGGAAGCTGGTCCGCACTGTCGTACGCCCAGCTGGGCAACGTTTGCGCTGCCAGACGCGGAGCAGTCGTGGCTAGCGATTGTGGTCGTAAAGTCGAATGGTCGTAAGTTGCATAGGTCGTAAGTCGATCAATACCTGTAATATCAATGCATTAAAAAACTCAATATTGTGAAGTGGCAATTTAGTACAGTATCAATAAGAAATAAGTCTGTTTTGGTTTCGATTTGCTTTGCTTTGATCTTTTTGATAAAACTTGGCAAGCTAATTCTAAAATTTATATGGAAGTACAAAGAGCCAAAAATAGCCAAAAACTTTGAAGAAGAGAAGGTAGGTAAATTTGAGATCTACCAAATCTCAAGACTTATTTTTAAATCCATAGTAATGTACATAGTGTGATATTAGTCTAGGAACAGACAAATGGAACATCAGGCACAGTGATAGATCACAGAAGTGACACTGCCTATTCAGGGCGTAGTGATAGACTTTTCAATAACTAGTGCTGGAGATATTGAATTGAATAGCCATACCAAAAAAATCACATAGAAAAAATTGAAGAGCCAGGTTCAGTGATTCACACCTATAATACATTTTCAGAGGCTGAGGCATGAGAATCACTTGAGGCCAGGAGTTTGAGATCAGCCTGGGCAACATAACAAGACCCTGTCTCTACAAAAAATAAAATATTTAGTGAGGCATGGTGGTACGTGACTGTATTGGCTACTCAGAAGGCTGTGGTGGGAGGACTGCTTGAGCCCAGAAGTTCAAGGCTGCAGTGAGCTATGATTGTGCTACTGCACTCCAGCTTGGGCAACAGAGCAAGACCTCATTGTCTGTCATGTCTGTCTCCAAAAAAGATTGGTGATAACATCATCAAGGCAACCAGTGACTGGAAGGGTTTAGGATTATAGTGAAACTGACCATTTGGAACAGACTGGCCCAGATTGAGGTGGTAACTTCTGCCTCCGTACTGATCATCAAAGGCCTCAAGGAATTTCCAAGAGACTAAAAGAAACAGACAAACATTAAACACAGTGGAAATACCACTTTTGATGAGATTGTCAACACTGACAGATAGATAGGGCATCGATCTTTAGCCTGAGAGCTTTCCAGAACTGTTAAAGAGATCCTGGGGACTGCCCAGTCTGTGGCCTGCAGTGGTGACGGCCACCACTCTCAGGATATCATAGATGACATCAACAGTGGGACAGTGGAATGCCCAACTAATTAAAGAGTATTGAAATATAAAATTACCTTAATAAAGGATCGTTTGACAATCACAATTAAGAAAAAGGGTTTTGGAACACTACAAAAGCAGCAAGGACTTGGCCAAGGTTTAGGAGAGGAAGATAGCACAGAGAAGTAAGCCCAAAGTTTGAAACGGTTTTGCCTTCAAGGCATATGCCAACTTGAAGATGAGAGCTGAGAAGCTGAGAATGTAAACAGTAAGTGGTAGCTAAGAGACTGAGAAGCTGGGCAGAATTCATAGGACTGGGTACTGAAGTTCACCTCCTGCAGAGGAGACGCTCTGGCTTTTGGTGAGAATCCCAAACAGTCTCGCCTCAGAAGTAAGGATAAACTGGAAATGGACCCCTCACAAGGACTAGAGTCCAGTTTTTTTTT
>NW_016107419.1:5141836-5171452 GCF_001604975.1 Cebus imitator
GGAGTCTCTGTCACCCATGCTGGAATGCAGTGGTGCAATCTCGACTCACTGCAACCTCTACTACCTCCTGGGTTCAAGCGATTCTCCTGCCTCAGCCTCCCAAGTGGCTGGAATTACAAGCAACTGCCACCATGCCTGGCTAATTTTTGTATTTTTAGTAGAGAGAAAGTTTTGCCATGCTGGCTAGGCTGATCTCGAACTCCTGACCTCAAGTGATCCACCCGCCTTGGCCTCCCAAAGTGCTGGGATTACAGGCAAGAGCCACCATGCCCAGCTAGACTCTGGTTTTCAATCAGCTTAATATTTAACCAAATTAAGTTGATCAGTCCCTAGCCTAACTGACTGACAGATGAAACAGTAACTTCTCTCTAGAAGATAAAAATCAGCCAAAGCCTGAAATAATCCCTATAATTTTCTACATTTACTTCGCAGAACCAAATCAAAACTAACAAGTAATTTGAAAAGAAAAAAAATTTTTTGAACAAAAATGTAGAATTTTTTAAAAGCAGCAAATAGAAATACACCCACAAACAATCTGGATATTAAAGTTATAAAATATAAATGTAGATGACAAAATGAGAGATTCCAGTAGATAAGAAAATGAGTTTAAAAGAATCGATGGAAATTCTAAAGCTAAAAATGACAATATCTGAAATTAAGAATTCAGTGAGTAGGTTTAAGAGCAAATTAGATAAAGCTGAAGAGAAATAGTAACTTAGAGGAGGATACGTCGGGAATAAAATCCTGAATGGCAAATGGAGAAGTAAAAGAGTGGAAAATACAGAAAATCACATAAAGAAACAAAGTTCTAATATAATCAGAGTTCAGAACAAAGGGAAAAAGAGAATAAAGTAGAAACAATATTTATTTATTTTTTTTAATTTATAAAGGAAAGGTTTAATTGACTCACAGTTACATATGGCTGGGGAGGCCTCAGGAAACTTACAATCATGACAGGAAGGGAAGCAAACACATCCTTTTTCATATGGGGGCAGGAGAGAGAAGAATGGGAGAAGTACAGAGGAAAGTAGGGGAAAAGGCTTTCATAAAAGCATCAGATCTTGTGAGAACTTACTCACTATCATGAGAACAGCATGGGGAACCATTGCAATGATTTAATCACCAGTAGAAACAATATTTGAAGATACAATGACACAGAATTTTCCAAAACCAGCAGAAGATTCAGGAGGGGCAAACAATTCCAACATGTATCTTAGTAAAGCTGCTGAAAACCAAAGACGAAAAGAAAATCTTAAGAGCAGCTAGAGGTATAAATTCAAAAGCAGACAAAACTAAACTATATTGTTTAGGATGCTTAGATAGGTAGCTTAACTTTTTTAAAAGCAAAAAATTATTATTTTAAAATGTAAGACAACTGTTGCCTCTAAAGGACAATGAGGGAAGTGATTGGGAAGGACTTCCTTTGGGGTTGGCAATGTTCAATTTCCTAACCTCAATCATGGTTACCTGGGCAGTTGCCTTATAATTATTCATTAAACTGTACATGCATGTTATTTGTTCTTTTCTGTATTTATTTATAATGTACAATAACACGGAAAAAAACTAAGTAGTGCCTTTTAAAATATGTTTTATAAGTGATATTGTTGACTTTATTCTTAGAGACTGTCTGATGACATAGAGTACTTCCTGTGGAAATGTTTTTCATCTTAGTGTTTTCAATAGCATTATCATAGTGTTATTTTAGTGTTAATCTTCTAATCTGTAGAAGATTATCACCAGAAATTAGAAATACCCACTTCTTGTAGAGCACACAAATGAAAAAAAAAATTGAACAAATACAATATTTTCAAAATTAAAATAACAGTTGGTGGTTTAAAAAAATAATAATAACTACCAAATATAATTGCAGAACCAATTGAAACATATGCTATAGATAAAGGATAATATTTTGTGATGAGTAGATGGGAAATTTTAATCTTTTGACACTGAAATCTGTTAATTTCAGTGTCTGCTTAAGAGCTATTTATTTTTAAAAAGCAAAACAGATTTTAATGCATAATACATTTTTGTTGTTGTTAGTTGAGCCTGCATAATTAGTCTCTTATTCTTCCCTAAGTCAGCAAAAAAACTGTTTCCGTACAATAAATTTTCAGGTTCCATTTATAAGCATCCTGTTTGAGCCTGTGCTGCAACGGACCACAGCACAGTGTCTTTTTATTTATTTATTTTTATTTTCTTTTATCATCACACAGTATGTCCACATAAAGCGCCTTTTTATTTTATTTCTGAATCTGATCTAGTTCCAAACCAGCCCACATCCTTGAGGTCTGCCCAGTTTTGAGTTTGCCCAGTTCATGGAAATTCAAATGCTGATAAATCTCCATTATGGATGGGGCAGGCAGCATAAAAGGAAGACAGAAGATTCTAGAGTTTCAGTAGCTCCTCTGCAGAGTTAGGATTGTCTACATTGCCAGGATAATTGGACTTAGAGAATAATCAGACTCCTGGATTGGTTACTGAATATACCTCTAAATGCCAATGAATAAATAATTCATGGCTTTTCTCCTGGCCATGTGTGATAATTTAACTATAATTTCACAGAGCTATTATTACTTCCACAATCTCCCTCTCTCCTCAGTACACGTGCTGCTCTCACCAGGAAGAATGTTCCACAAGCAATTCTCCACCACGTGGTTATTTTTAACCTGCTCCATTATATATATAAGGATCTACCCAACTTCCTGAAACCTCATCTTTGGGGCCCTGAGGAAGGATGTTTTATAAACAAAAGTTAGTTTTAAAGACAAGGCTGGCACTGTGGCTCATGCCTGTAATCCCAGCACTTTGGGAGGCCGATGCAGGTGAATCACTTGAGGTCAGAAGTTCGAGACCAGCCTGGCCAACATAGTGAAACCCCATCTCTACTAAAAGTACAAAAATTAGCCGGGCATGGTGGCATGAACCTGTAGTCCCAGCTACCCAGGAGGTTGAGGCAGGAGAATAGCTTGAACCCAGGAAGCGGAGGTTGCAATGAGCCAAGATAGTGCCATCGCACTCCAGCCTGGGCGACAGATGCGACCCTGTCTCAATATAATAATAATAAATAAAGACAATAACATACTAGATTTACTGGGAGAGGGAGTCAGAGGAGGCACATATATTGGCCCAACGGCTTCCAAATGCAAGTTTGCAAATCTGCTCCAGAAGGGACAGACTTAGAATCTGTTCACATCAAAAATGCTGCCCTCAGGACGAGACATCCCTTTATCCTATAATTATGGCCTTTTAAATTCATGTGAAAAAAGATTTTCTTTCTTTTATAAAAGTTAGATTGATGAAAGATTGTGATTTTTTTTTTTTTTTTTTTTTTAGACAGAGTTTCACTCTTGTTACCCGGGCTGGAGTGCAATGGCACGATCTCGGCTCCCCGCAACCTCCGCCTCCTAGGTTCAGGCAATTCTCCTGCCTCAGCCTCCTCAGTAGCTGGGATTACAGGCACGTGCCACCATGCCCAGCTAATTTTTTGTATTTTTGGTAGAGACGGGGTTTCACCATGTTGACCAGGATGGTCTCGATCTCTTGACCTCGTGATCCACCCGCCTCGGCCTCCCAAAGTGCTGGGATTACAGGCGTGAGCCACTGCGCCCGGCCAGATTGTGATGTTTTAATGGTCTTATTTAGTTCCCCCAAATATTTTTTTGAACTATTACTAGTATATGAAAGATAAAAGTCTACCAACCACGCTTTCTATATCTCTTCTTAACCCTGTGGCATTTTTGTAGAATCACAGAATATTACAACTCTCCAGCATCAGTTGTCATCCTCTTTAACCAACACTATTTATTGTACATGCACACCTCAGAGACATTTGGGTTTGGTTCCAAACCACTGCAATAAAATAAATATCACAATAAAGTGAGTCACACACATTTTTTGGTTTTCCAGCACTTGCAAGCTATGTTTACCCTATACTATAGTCTATATATGTGTAATACCATTATGCCTTTAAAAACATATATGTCTTGATTTAAAATACTTTATTGCTAAAAAGTGTTAATGAATATTTGAGCCTTCGGTGAGTCATAATCGCTTTGCTGATAGAAAGGGTAGATGGCTCTCTTCCACATCCTCAATGTGGATGGCTGCTGACTGATCACAGTGGCAGTTGCTGAAGGCTAGGGTGTCTGTGGAAATTTTTAAAACTAAGACAACATTGAACTTTGCCAAATCAATTGACTCTTTCTTCTACAAAAATTTCTCTGTAGTTTGATAGCATTTCACCCAAAGTTGAATTTCTTTCAAAATGGGACACAATCCATTCAAGCCCTGCCACTGCTTCATGAGCTAAGTGTATGTATAATTCTGAGTCTTTTGTTGCCACTTCAACAATGTTCATAGTATCTTTACTAGGAGTAGATTCCATCTCAAGACACCACTGTCTTTGCTCATCTATAAAAAGCAACTCTTTATCCCTTTAAATTTGACTGAGATTATAGCAGTCAGTCTCATCTTCAGGATCCACTTCTAATTCTAGTTCTCTTGCTATTTCCAACACATCTACTGTTACTTCCTCCACTGAAGTCTTGAGCCCCTGAGAGTCATTCATGAGAGTTGAAACCAACTTCTTCCAAACTTCTGTTCACATTGATATTTTAACCTTCTCTCATGAATCATTAATGTCCTTAATGGCATCTGTAATGGAAAATCTTTCCCAGAAGTTTTTCAGGTTAATTTGCCCACATCCATCAGACAACCACTATCTATGACATCGAAAGCCTTAAAAAATATATTTTTCAAACAATAAGACTTGAAAGTTGAACTTACTCCTTGACCCATAGCTAAAAAATGGATATTGTGCTAGCAGACATGAAAACAACATTAATCTTCTTGTATATCTCCATTGGAACTCTTGGGTGACTAGGTGCACTGGCAATGAGCAATAATATTTTGAAATATTTTTCAGAGCAGTAGGTCTTAACAGTGGGCTTAAAATATTCAGTAAACCATACTAAAAACAAATGTGTTGCCAACCAGGCTTTGTTGTTCCACTGATAAAGCAAGTGCAGAATAGATTTAGTACAATTCTTAAGGGCCCTAGAATTCTCAGAATAGAAAATGAGCACTGGCTTCAAGTTAAAGTCACCAGCTTTATTAGCCCCAAACAAGAGAGTCAGCATGTCCAGTGATGCTTTGAAGCTAGGTATTGACTTCTCCTCTCTAGCTGTGCAAGTCCTAGATGGCATCTTCTTCCACTAGAAGGCTTTTGGATTTACACTGAAAATCTGTTGTTTAGTGTAGCCATCTTTATCAGTTATCTTAGTTAGATCTTCTGGCTAACTTCGTGAAGCTTCCACATGAGCACTTGCTGCTGCACCTTGCCTTTTTATGTTACGGACATGGCTTCTTTCCTTAAACCTTATGAATCAACCTCTGCTAGCTTCCAATTTTTCTCCTCACCTCTCTCAGCTTTCACAGACTTGAAGAGATCTGGAGCCTTGCTCTAGATTAGGCTTTGGCTTAGGGAATGTTGTGGCTAGCTTTAGCATCTAGACTAAAATGGGATACTAAAACTGGAGGCTAAAACTTTCTCCATATCAGCAATAAGACTGTTTCCCTTTCTCATCATTCCTGTGTTCACTAGAATGACACTTTTAATTTTCTTCAAAAAAAAGCTTTTCCTTTGCATTCACAACATGGCTAACTGTTTGGTGCAAGAGGCCTAGCTTTTGGCCTGTCTTGGCTTTTGGCACACCTTCCTCACTAAGTTTAATCATTTCTACCTTTTGATTTAAAGTGAAAGATATGTGACTCTTCCTTTCACTTGAACACTTGAAGACCATTGTAGGGTTATTACTTGGTTTAATTTCAACATTGTTGTGTCTCAGGCAATACGGAGGCCTGAGGTGAGGGACAGACTTGGAGGAATGGCTGGTCAATGGAGCAGTCAGAACACACACATTTATTAAGTTCACCTTATGGACACAGTTTGTGGTTCCTCAAAATAATTACAATAGTAACATCAAAGATTACTGATAACATCACAAAACAGACATAATATTAATGTAAAATTTTTAAATATTGCAACAGTTACCAAGATGTGGCACAGAGACACAAAATGAGAACATACTGTTGGGAAAATGGCACCAACAAACTTGCTCCTTGCTCGACACAGGGCTGCCACAAGCCTTCAATTTGTAAAAAATGCAACATCTATAAAGCACAATACATCAATCCACAAGAACACGAGGTATGTTTGTATTTGACATATTCAACCACCCACTTCTTTATATAACCTCCTTCAATGAACAAGCTTCAGTGGCACAAAACAAAACAACAAAACAAACAAACAAACAAGCAAACCTTGTTTTTCTCCTCTATCCAATTGTCCTCTCTTGCTTTCCTGTTGGCACTTCCATTTTACCAAGTGAAAAATCATAACTGTGGCCATTCCTCATACACTCTGCCCTTCTCTTTATGTCTATACATTCATTCTCGGAACTCCTGTCTTCAGAATTAAATTACCACTCTGTGGTAATAACTTTCAACACTTTAAATCTGCGAGCTTAAGCCACCAGCGCTCCAAGAGTCTACAAACCATCTGCACTGGGATGGCCCACCATCAACTCAGTCTTTCCATCTTCCACACTGAATGCATTTTGTTCTCCACCAAACCAGCTTACCCGTGCAAATGTCCAGTTTCCATCAGGCACTTCACTGGCAACAAAAAACTCATTGTTCTTTCATTCTTCTTTCTCTAAATCCAATTGCCCCTCAAGTCCTTCTGATCCATTTTTCAAAATCTCAACTCCCAAACTTTGGAGGAAAAAAGACCTGGATTTGATTCTGGCACTTAATATGTATAATATCTTTGGAAAAACTGCCTGCTCTCCTTGTGCCTTTGTAAAATGTGGCCAATAATACCCGCCCTGCTTGGAAACACTAGGTGGTGTTTTTTGTTTGCCTCCATTCTCATTACTACCACCTGACTTCAAGTCCACATTTTCTAACTGTTAGACTGATGAAATAGCCACTTAGCTGAGTTTCCTGCTTCTTGTCTTCCTTTATTCCAGTCTATTCTGCACAGCACAGTCAGCTGAATTCAAAGAAATCAAATCAACCAAGTCACTCCAATTCCTCCTAGCTATTAATGTTTCCCCACTTACCTGTTGGATGTTTGTATTCACAGATACAGTATTAAGCATCTCAGTATCTCATATTATCTATTTAATTTTTTCTCCAAGAAGACCCCCAAAAAAACCTCTTAGCTTCTACAGGATAATTTTTACCTATCCCTTTCAAATTTTCCATATGGTGCTTCTCCAGCCTGGAAACTTAACTTTTCTTCCTTCTGTCTATTCAAATTCACTCTTCAAATTACCTCTCCTCCAGGTTTTCTCCACCTTGGAACTTGGATTTCCAAGCTTCTTTAGAACTCCTTGTTTTGATGCATAGTTATATGCTCCCTTCTATGGCTTTATTGCTCAGTGTAAGGATATATTATCATTTCAACTAAGACAACAGGCTTTTAGGCAGCAAGGCCTATGTCCTACATGACTTCTCTGGAACCCTTAGCAACCAGCACAATAACACACACAGTTGGTTCTCAAGAAATCCTGTTGAATAAAAGTTGAATGAATGTGTCATCACTCGATGCAGTTACAGCTTACTTCCTTTTTTAAAATTCTAAAATGTTTCAAATATACAGCAAATTCTAGAGAATAACAACAAACATCCTGATTGTTTAAATATTAATATAGTCTCATGTTAGATTTCAAGGTTTCTAAGGAAACAAAACTTTGCAGATGCTGTTGAAGTCCACTGTACCTGTCCAAGGCCCTCTCATCCTAGAGGTACCCATCCAAATGTGTCCTTAGCATCAAGATTTTTAAAACTTGAATTATTCATCTATGTGATCATAGAGGCAACTTTTTGTGTTTTTAAATTTTATATAAATGTTTACAGCATATTTATTCATCTACTAATTGCTCTTTTCAATTCATTGCTAGGTTTTTGAGTTCTGCTTACACTGCTAAAATAGAGATACGGTTTGGTCACTTTACTGTTCCATAATGCTTCATTGTACGACTGTATCATAATGTATTTGTCTGTTCCTGTGTTGATGAACATTTAAGTTGTTTCCAATTGTTTGCTATCATAAGCAATATTGCAATAATCATTCTCAAGAATGTGAGGCAGCTTACTTCAAAACAAGCAAGCCCACACATTAAGTCTGTAATTCCCAAACAATGGTTCACATGTGTCCTCAAATTTTTAAACTTTCAAATATTCCAGTCATGCCTAGCCTTGTTCATAATATTCCACAGCTGATGTAGCATGTAAAGATCAGGGCCCAGTCTTTGAATCTCAGCACAGTTGTTTCTCCTTTTTTCTGAAGTCCACCAGCCTCAAAACATTAGTAATCACTTTATCCCTCACCATCAATATACCACAGTTAATATCCGGGAGCAACATGAAAATGAGTATACCGTGTCTAGGTAAACATTCCTCTTCTTAGCCCAAAGCTTTTTAAATGTATGATCAGCCATCATTGAATAAATATTTGTTTAACTCAGTAGCATCAGGCACTGTTCTAGACACTGGGAATCAAATAGTGAAGCAGAACCTGCTCTCATGGAGCTTGTATTATAATAGGAAAAGATAGGCAATAAATAAACAAATAAACAGGTAAACACAAAATATATCAGAGAGCAATAAGTGCTATGATATTAAAATGGTAACATGATAGAATAAAACTGGGAAGGGGAATGCATCTACTCTAGACCAGTCGTGTCCAATGGAACTTCCTGCAATAATGGAGTAGTTCTATATTTGTACCATCCAATGTGGTAGACCCTAGCCCCACTTGAAATGTGACTAGTCCAAATGAAGAACTGAATTTTTAATTTAATTTAATTTTAATTAATATAAACTTAAATGTAAATGGCCACATGTGGCTCGTGGCTCCTCTACTGAACAAGGGAGCTTGCCCAGGACCACAATGGGGATTAGTGGCAGAGAAATTTGAACCTGAAGAGTCTTCCATCAGAGTTTATGCCCATAACCATTGCATCATACTACTTCTGTGGGTATATATTAGCTGAAGAAAGAGATCCTAAGAGGTTTCGCCTATTTGTTAGTTTGATAATAGTGTCTGCTTTGATGTTGATGGAAGTTAATTCATGGAAGGTGAACAAGGGATGACACAGAAGAGAGAGAATAAAAACGGAGGTGTCTTGAAAAATGAGAGATGAGATCCAGAACACAAGTGAAGCAGTTGGCCTTTGAGAAGGAGAGTTCATTCTTAGCACAGCAGGGAGGACAGACACTGTGGGTGCTGGAGATGAGATAATGAAAGAGTTTCTGATCTTTGCTCTGACTTACGCAGTGAAGTATGAAGCAAGAGCATCAGCTGAGAGTCAGGACAGGAGGCACAGGAATAGGAGGTTTGAGAAGAGGGAAAGGTAGGATAGCAGTACTTTTGGAGAATGGCAAGTGTAACTGAACATTTAGACAGTTTTGAGTGACTATCTGAGATCCATGGTTATGAATTTTAAATGAAACCACTCAGTATAGTTATTTGTTTTTCTCCAGCAATTTTAGCTGATGGGGTAGAGGCACAGAGTAATTAAGCAATTATGTGGGAGAAGTATAAAGAAGGAAGAGAGGGACAAGGCAGTTTAGGGAATTTAAGGTATTTGTAAAGAATTGATTATACCTGGAATCAAAATCGAGTTAGGAAGGAAATGAGGGCATGAGGGGAGTGACAGTGACAATGTTTTAGTAAAGCCTATAGTTTCAATCACATTATGAATGGGGGTTGTCTGTTTTACATTGTTTTTATGGAACCCAAAGAGTTGAGCCTATAATTTACATAAAAGCACAAAAGAGTCAAAAAGATCCAGCGCATTCCTGGAGAGCCAACCCTGGGGGACCCACTAGATATCAAGATTTATTATAAAGATACAGTAAATGAAGCAATATGATAGTGTTCAAAGAGACCAATGTAGTACTAGTCACAGATATCTAGCAGAACAGAGAGCTTAGAAAGAGATTCATGAGGCCAGGGATGCTAGTTCATGCCTGTCATCCCAGCACTTTGGGAAGCCAAGAAAAGAGGATCACTTGAGGCCAGGAGTTCAAGATCAGCCTGCGCAACACAGTGAAAACCTGTCTCTACTGAAAATACAAAAGTAAGCCTGGGCATGATGGCGTGCACCTGTAGTCCCAGCTACTTGGGAGGCTAAGGTGGGAGGATTACTTAAGCCCAGCCCAGGAGGTCGAGGCTGCAATGAGCTATGATTGTACCACTGTACACTAGCCTGGGCAACAAAGCAAGACCCTGTCTCAAAAAATAAAAAAGAAAATAAAAGAAAGAGACCCATGAATGGAAACTTGATTTAAGGTAAAGCCGAATTACTGATCATGTTAAAAGGACATACAAAATGATGCTACCATAGGTTGGGAAGGGTAGTGAAGGGTTGGAGAGGAGGTGGGGGTGATTAATGGATACAAAAATATATATATAGAATGAATAAGACCTACTTTTTGATAGTACAACAGGGTGACTATAGGCAATAAAAACTTAATTGTACTTTTAAAAATAACTTAAAGATCTGTCTAATATTGACAGTGGAGTGTTTAAGTCTCCCACTATTATTGTGGGGGAGTCTAAGTCTCTTTGTAGGTCATTAAGAACTTGCTTTATATATCTGAGTGCTCCTGTATTACATGCATATATATTTAGGATAGTCAGTTCTTCTTGTTGCATTGATCCTTTTACCATTATGTAATGCCCTTCTTTGTCTCTTTTTATCTTTGTTGGTTTAAAGTCTGTTTTATGAGACTAGGATTGAAACCCCTGCTTTTTTTTTTCTCTCTCTCTCTCTATTTGCTTGGTAAATCTTCTTCCATCCCTTTATTTTGAGTCTATGTTTTGGAAATAATGCCACACATCTACAACCATCTGACCTTTGACAAACCTGACAAAAACAACCAGTCGGGAAAGGATTCCCGATTTAAAAATGGTGTTGGGAAAACTAACTAGCCATGTGCAGAAAGCTGAAACTGGACCCCTTCCTTACACCTTACACAAAAATTAACTCCAGATGGATTAAAGATTTAAACATAAGACCTAACGTCATAAAAACCCTAGAAGAAAACCTAAGCAATACCATTCAGGACAGAGTCATAGGCAAGGCCTTCATGACTAAAACACCAAAAGCAATGGCGTTGAAAGCCAAAATAGACAAATGGGATCTAATTAAACTTAAGAACCTCTGCACAGCGAAAGAAACAATCATTAGAGTGAACTGGCAACCAACAGAATGGGAAAAAATTTTTGCAATATACCCATCTGACAAAGGGCTAATATCCAGAATCTACAAAGAACTTAAACAAATGTACAAGAAAAAATAACCACATCAAAAAGTGGGTAACAGATATGATCAGACACTTTGCAAAAGAAGACATTTATGTGGCCAATAAACATATGAGAAAAAGCTCACCGTCACTGGTCATTAGAGAAATGCGAATCAAAACCACATTGAGATACCACCTCATGCCAGTTAGAATGGTGATCATTTAAAAATCTGGAGACAGATGCTGGAGAGGATGTGGAGAAATAGGAACACTTTTACACTGTTGGTGGGAGTGTAAACTAGTTCAACCATTGTGGAAGACAGGGTGGTGCTTCCTTAAGGACCTAAAAGTAGAAATTCCATTTGACCCAGCAATCCCATTACTGGGTATATACCCAAAGGATTATAAATCATTCTATTATAAAGACACATGCACATGTATGTTCACAGTGGCACTGTTTACAATAGCAAAGACTTGGAACCAACCCAAATGCCTATCAAAGATAGCCTGGATAAAGAAAATGTGGCACATATACACCACGGAATACTATGCAGCCATAAAAAAGGATGAGTTCATGTCCTTTGCAGGGACATAGATGAATCTGGAAACCATCATTCTCAGCAAACTGATGCAAGTACAGAAAACCAAACACCACATGTTCTAACTCATAAGTGGGTGTTGAACAATGAGAACACATGGACACAGGGAGGGGAACATCACACACTGGAGCCTGTTGGGGGGTGGGGGTGCTAGGGGAGGGATAGCAGGGGGTGGGAGGATTGGGGAGGGATAACATTAGGAGAAATACTTAATGTAGATGACAGGGAGATGGATGCAGCAAACCACCATGGCGTGTGTATACCTATGTAACAATCCTGCACAATCTGCACATGTACCCCAGAACTTAAAGTATAATTTAAAAAATTGATCGACCATTAGTGAGATTAACCAAGAAAAGAAGAGAAGAGATTCAAATAAGCTCAATTAGAAAAACAACAGGAGATATTACAACTGATACCACAGAAATACAAAAGATAATTCAAGGCGTTTATGCATACAAACTTAAAAAATCTATAGGAGATGAATAAATTCCATATAATATGCAACCCTCCTAGATTAAACCAGGAAGGAATAGAAACTGCGAACAGACCAATAACAAGCAGTGAGATTGAAATGATAATTTTAAAACTGCCAACAAAAACAGTCCAGGACCAGAAAGATTCACATTTGAATTCTACCAGACAGTCAAAGAAGAATTGGCTACAATCCTACTGAAACTATTCCAAAGATAGAGAAAGAAGGAATCCTCTCTAAGTCATTTTATGAAGCCACTATTGCCCTAATACCAAAACCACCAAAAGACATAACAAAAAAAAGAAAAGAGAATAGGAGAATTTTCTATCTATCCATCTGACAAGGGTTTAAAATCAAGAATCTACAAGGAACTTAAACAAATTTACAAGAAAAAAAAATCCCATCAAAAAGTGGGCAAAGGATATGAACAGACAAAAGAAGACATTTATGTGGCCAAGAAACATTAGAAAAAGCTGATCATCACTGGTCATTAGAGAAATGCAAATCAAAACCACAATGAGATACCATCTCACACCAGTTAGAATGACGATCATTAAAAAGTCAGGAAACAAAAGATGCCGGTGAGGCTGTGGAGAAATAGGAACACTTTTACACTGTTGGTGGGAGTGCAAATTAGTTCAGCCATTGTGGAAGACAGTGTGGCAATTCCTCAAGGATGTAGAACCAGAAATACCATTTGACCCAGCAATCCCATTACTGGGTATATACCCAAAGGATTATAAATCATTCTATTATAAAGACACATGCACATGTATGTTTACTGCAGCACTATTTACAATAACAAAGACTTGGAACCAACCCAAATGCCCATCAATGATAGACTGGATAAAGAAAATGTGGCACATATACACCACGGAATATAATGCAGCCATAAAAACCAATGAGTTCATGTCCTTTGCAGGAACATGGTTGAAGCTGGAAGTCATTATTCTCAGCAAACTAACACAGCAATGGAAAACCAAACACCACATATTCTCACTCATAAGAGGGAGTTCAACAGTGAGAACTCATGGACACAGGAAGGGGAATATCACACACCAGTTCCTGTCAAGGGGTTGGGGGCAAGGGGAAGGAGAGCATTAGGACAAATATCTAATGCATGTGGGGCTTAAAACCTAAATGACAGATTGATAGGTTCAGTAAACCACCACGGCACATGAATAACTATGTAACAAACCTGAATGTTCTGCACATGTATTCCAGAACTGAAAGTAAAATTTTTAAAAAATGGAAGTCAATAAATGTGATTGAAACTTTTCCAAAGATAGAGAAAGAGGGAATTCTCCCTAAATCACTCTATGAAGCCACTATCACCCTAATACCAAAACCAGGAAAAGACATAATAAAAAAAGAAAACTACAGACCAATATCTCTGATGAACACAGATGCAAAATCCTCAAGAAAATACCAGCTAATTGAATTTAACAGCATATCAAAAAGATAATCCACCATGCTCAAATGGGTTTCATACCAGGGATGCAGGAATGGCTTAATATATGTAAGTAAATAAACGTGATACATCACATACACAGAATTAAAAATAAAAATTACATGATCATCTCAATAGATGCAGAAATAGATCCAGCATTTCTGCATAGATCTCAATAGATCTCAATAGATCCAGCATCCTTTATGACCAAAACTTTTCACAAAATCGGCATAGAAAAGATATACCTTAAGGTAATTAAAGCCACCTATGACAAAACCACAGCCAACATTATACTTAACAGGGAAAAGTTGAAAGCATTCCCCCTGGGAACTGGAACAAGACTAGGATGCCCACTTTCACCACTTCTATTCAACACAGTGCTGGAAGTCCTAGCCAGAGCAATCAGTCAAAAGAAAGAAATAAAGGGCATTCAAATCGGTAAAGAGGAAGTCAAACTGTCTCTATTCACCAATGATATGATTGTGTACCTAGAAAACCCTAAAGCCCCATTCAAAAAGCTCCTAGGTCTGAAAAATGAATTCAGTAAAGTTTTAGGCTACAAAATCAATGTACACAAATCAATAGCATTGCTATACACCAAAAGCAATCAAGCTGATAATCAAATCCAGAATGCAACCCCTTATACAATAGCGCAAAAAATAAACAAATAAATAAAATACTTAGGAATATCTTAACCAAGAAGGTAAAAGTATTCTAGAAGAAAAACTACAAAACCCTACTAAACGAAATCATAGATGACACAAACAAATAGAAACACATCCTGTGCTCATGGATGAGTAGAATCAATATTGTGAAAATGACCACACTGCCAAAAGCAATCTACAACTTAATGCACTTCCCATCAAAATACCATCATCATTCTTCACAGAACTAGAAAAAGTAATTCTAATATTTACATGGAACCAAAAAAGAGACTGCATAGCCAAAACAAACTAAACAAAAAGAACAAATCTGCCAGCGTGGCCAATATGGTGAAACCCTGTCTCTACTTTAAAAAGTACAAAAATTAGCCAGGAGTGGTGGCACACACCTGTAACCCCAGCGACTTGGGAGTCTGAGGAACGAGAATCACTTGAACCCAGGAGGCAGAGGTTGCAGTAAGCTGAGATTGTGCCACTGCACTCCAGCCTGGGCAACAGAGTGAGACTCTGTCTCAAAAAAAAAAAAAAAAAGAACAAATCAGGAGGCATCACATTACCTGACTTCAAATACTACAAGGCTATAGTCACCAAGAACCCAGAAATAAAGGCAAACAACTGATCTTTGACAAAGCAAACAAAAACATAAAGTAGGGGAAAGGACATCCTATTCAACAAATTATGCTGAAATAATTGGCAAGCTACATGTAGAAGAATGAAACTGGATCTTCATCTCTCGCCTCATACAAAAATCAACTCGAGATGGGTCAAAGAGTTATTTAAGACTTGAAACCATAAAAATTCTAGAAGACAACATTGGAAAAACTCTTCTGGACATCAGCCTGGCAAAGAATTCATAACTAAGACCCCAAAAGCAAAGGCAATAAAAACAAAGATAAATAGATAGGACTTAATTAAACTAAAACACTTCTACACAGCAAAAGATATATTCATCAGAGTAAACTGACAACTCACAGAGTGGGAGAAAATCTTTGCAAACTATATATCTTACAAATATCTGGAATCCATAAGGAATGCAAATCAGTAAGAAAAAAACAAATAATTATATCAAAAGGTGGGCTAAGGACATAAATAGACAATTCTCGAAAGAAGATATACAAATGGCCAACACATATATGAAAAAATGTCCAACATCACTAATTATCAGAAACATGCAAATTATAACCACAATGGGATGCCACCTTACTCCTGCAATAATGGCCATAATTTAAAAATAAAAAAAAATAATAGAAGTTAGCTTGGATGTGGTGAAAAGGGAACATTTACACTGCTGGTGGGAATGTAAATTAGTACAACCAGTATGGAAAACTGTGGTGATTCATTAAAGAACTAAAGGTATATCTACCATTTAATCCAGCAATCATACCACTGGGTATCTACCCAGAGGAAAAGAAGTCATTATATGAAAAAGACATTTGCACACACATGTTTATAGCAGCACAATTCGCAATTGCAAAAATATGGAACAATCCCAAATGCCCATCAATTAACAAGAAGATATATATACATATGTATATATATATATATATATATATCACATTTTCTTTATATATATATATACAAAAAAAAAGATAAGACACAAAATAGGAAAAGGTATTTTCAACACATAAAACCTAAAATGGATTATATTCCTGAATATTTAAAGAACTTCTAAATATCTATTAAAGTATGCAATAAAGAAAAGTAAGCAAAAGACATACACAGGCATTTCACAGAACAAGAAATCTTTGTGATTCAGAAACATTAAAAAGGATGCCCAAATTCATTATTATTTATGGTAATCAGAGAAGTGCAGATTAAACCCACAATGATATATTATTTTTGTACCCTTAGATTGGGATCATTTTTAAAGTTTGACCACATAAATGATTGATGATAATATGGAGCTTTGAGAACTCTCATACGCTTGTAGGGAAATGACAAAAGAACAAGTAACAAAAGACCGTATACCTTCTAATTCCATTTATTTTATATATATATAAAATGAAATATATATATATAAATATAAATATATATATATAAAATAGATGTGAATTTTTTTGTGTATATATATATGTTTTTTTTTTTATATATATATATATATATGTGTGTGTGTGTGTATATATATATATATATATATATGTTTTGCGTGTGTGTATATATATACACACACACAAACAAGTCTTTGGACTCCCAAACTTCTATGAGGAAGCAGGCTGAGAAAATTACTCAGTTGCAAACATGGGCTATTTCTTATGGGAGAGGAAGAGTGATTCAGAGTCCAGAGCCAACAGCCATGTTGAATCATTCCCAGGGAGCAAGATTGGACCCACTTAAAAGAACAGGTGACATACGCTTCATGTAATGCTATGTGTCAGTTTCTTCCCTTTTGTACAGGAATGTTTCTTGAATTCATGGTCCCCTGTATCACCATTGCATCTTGGGCATACAGAGAGCAAATAAACTGGTCTCTTTGGCTCAAGGTCTTCCCTTTAAGAGAAACCATAGATCCCAAGATGGCCAAATAAGAGGCAGCTCCGGAAAGCAGCTCCGGGTGAGAGAGACGCAGAAACCAAGTGGTCTCCACAATTCCAAACGAGGTACCAAGTTCATTTTGTGGGTCCAGTTGGACAGTGGGTATAAACCAAATAGGGCAAGTTGAGGCAAGGCAGGGCACTGCCCCATCCAGGAGGTGTGTGCAACTGACCAGAGGACTGGGGGATCTTCCGCTCTGGGATTTCAGTTTGGATATAGCTCTCCACCCAAGCCCTCTACAACCCACAGAACAGGAGATCTTCGCTGGGCTGAAAAGCCTCAGTGAGCTGCCTGAACAGGGCAGAACAGCAACTTCGGCCAGTGCAGGGGCTGTCAGCATAGATCTAGGCGGAAGCACTGGCTGATATGAGAGCCAGAAAGCTGACTGGACAGATCTACCCTCCCCGCAGAGGGAAGGGGAACTGAAAACAAGGAAACAGCCCATACAGCAGGATGGGTACCCCACAGCTTAACAAAGCCCAGCAGACTGAAAAAAAAAAAAAAAAAAAAAAAAAACTCTGATGCCAGAGTTTCACACATAGAGAGAGACCTGGAATGATCCAGCTCTGTGGTGGGAGGGGCAGCCGCCATTGCAGAAGCTGGCCTAACTTTCCTGAGTAAATAAAAGACGCAGCAGCTCCACTGAACCCATGACAGCCCAGCAGTGCATCTGCAGGCAGACAAAGGAAAGGCCGCCTCCCCAAACAGCTACCTGAGATTAAAACTATATAAATCCAACGAGATAGGAAAAAAACAGCATGAGAATAATGAAACCATCAAAAACCAGAACGCTTCTCCCCCAACACAAGATCACAGCTCCTCACCAGCAAGGGAACAAAGCTGAACAGAGAACGAATTTGACATATTGGCAGAAGCAGGCTTCAGAAGATGGATAATAAGAAACTTCTCTGAGTTAAAGGAACATGTTCTAACCCAATGCAAAGAAACTAAAAACCTTGAAAAAAGGCTAGACGAAATGCTAACTAGAATAACCAATTTAGAGAAAAACATAAATGACTTGATGGAGCTGAAAAACACAGCACAAGAACTTCATGAATCATACACAAGTTTCAATAGCCGAATAGATCAAGCAGAAGAAAGGATATCAGAGATTGAAAATCAAGTCAATGGAACAAAATGAGAAGACAAGAAAAGAGAACAAAGAGTGAAAACAAATGAACAAATCCTTCAAGAAATATGGGATTATGTGAAAAGACCTAATCTATACTTGATCGGTGTACCGGAAGATGTTGGGTAGAATGAATCCAAGCTGGAAAACACTCTTCAGAATATTATCCAGGAGAACTTTCCCAACCTTGCAAGGCAGGCCAACATTCAAATACAGGAAATACAGAGAATACTACAACAATATTCCTCTAGAATAGCAACCCCAAGGCACATGATCATCAGATTCACCAGGGTTGAAACGAAGGAAAAAATACTAAGGACAGCCAGAGAGAAAGGCTGGGTCACTCACAAAGCAAAGCCCATCAGACTCACAGCAGATCTCTTGGCAGAAACCCTACAAACGAGAAGAGAGTGGGGGCCAATATTCAACATCCTTAAAGAAAAGAAATTTCAACCCAGAATTTCACATCCAGCCAAACTAAGCTTCATAAGTGGTGGAAAAATAAAATCCTTTACGGACAAGCAATTGCTGAGAGATTTTGTCACTACCAGATCTGCCCTGCAAGAGCTCCTGAGGAATGCACTAAACACAGAAAGGAAAAACCAGTACCAGCCACTGCAAAAAAGAACCAAATGGTAAAGACCAAAGATGCAATGAAGAAATTATGCCAGCCAAAGAGCAAAACAACCAACCAATAATAAAATGGTAGGATCAAATTCACACATAACAATATTAACATTAAATGTAGACAGACTAAATGCCCCAATCAAAAGACACAGACTGGCAAACTGGATAAAAAGCCAAGAACCAAACAGCATGGTACTGGTACCAAAACAGAGATATAGACCAGTAGAACAGAACAGAGGCCTCAGAAGCAACACCACACATCTACAATCATCTGATCTTTGACAAACCTGAGAAAAGCAACCAGTGGGGAAAGGATTCCCTGTTTAATAAATGGTTTTGGGAAAACTGGCTAGCCAGGTGCAGAAAGCAGAAACTGGACCCCTTACACTAAAATTAACTCCAGATGGATTAAAGATCTAAACATAAGACCTAACACCATAAAAACTCTAGAAGAAAACCTAGGCAAAACCATTCAGGACATAGGCATAGGCAAGGACTTCATGGCTAAAACATCAAAAGCAGTGGCAACAAAAGCCAAAATAGACAAATGGGATCTAATTAAACTCCAGAGCTTCTCCACAGCAAAGAAAACAATTATTAGAGTGAACCGGCAACTAACAGAATGGGAAAAAATTTTTGCAATCTACCCATCTGACAAAGGGCTAATATCCAGAATCTACAAAGAACTAAAACAGATTTACAAGAAAAAACAAACAATCCTATTCAAAAGTGGGCAAAGGATATGAACAGACACTTTTCAAAAGAAGACATATGTGAAGCCAACAAACATATGAAAAAAATGCTCATCATCACCGGGCGCAGTGGCTCAAGCCTGTAATCCTAGCACTTTGGGAGGCCGAGGCGGGTGGATCACGAGGTCAAGAGATCGAGACCATCCTGGTCAACATGGTGAAACCCCGTCTCTACTAAAAATACAAAAAATTAGCTGGGCATGGTGGCACGTGCCTGTAATCCCAGCTACTCAGGAGGCTGAGGCAGGAGAATTGCCTGAACCCAGGAGGCGGAGGTTGCGGTGAGCCGAGATCGCGCCATTGCACTCCAGCCTGGGTAACAAGAGCGAAACTCCGTCTCAAAAAAAAAAAAAAAAAAATGCTCATCATCACTGGTCGTTAGAGAAATGCAAATCAAAATCACATTGACATACCATCTCACGCCAGTTAGAATGGCGATCATTAAAACATCTGGAGACAACAGATGCTGGAAAGGATGTGGAGAAATAGGAACACTTTTACACTCTTGGTGAGAGTGAAAATTAGTTCAACCATTGTGGAAGACAGTGTGGCAATTTCTCAAGGACCTAGAAATAGAAATATCACTTGACCCAGCAATCCCATTACTGGGTATATACCCAAAGAATTATAAATTGTTCTATTATAAAGACACATGCACACGTATGTTCATTGCAACATTGTTTATAACAGCAAAGACCTGGAATCAACCCAAATGTCCATCAACGATAGACTGGATAAAGAAAATGTGGCACATAAACACCATGGAATACTACGCAGCCATAAAAACTGAGGAGTTCATGTCCTTCATAGAGATGTGGATGAATCTAGAAACCATCATTCTCAGCAAACTGAGGTGAGAGGAGAGACAGTGGGAGGTGGGGAGAGTGGGTAGGGATAACGTGGGGAGAAATACCAGATATAGGTGATGGGGGAGGAAGGCAGCAAACCACCTTGCCATGTATGTACCTATGCAACAATCCTGCATGATCTGCACATGTACCCCAGAACCTAAAGTACAATTTAAAAAAAAATTTTTTTTAATTAAAAAAAAAGAGAGAGAACCCGTATTCAAGGTGTGGTACCAAAAGAACTACACCTGTATCTGATTAGATGACAAGATCCTGGAATTTGACTCAATGCTGAAATAAAAGGACACTGGGGATCTTAGGAGGGAATGATATAATTTTGCACACAGGAGGGATGCAAATTGTAGTGGCAAGAAGGCAGACAGTGGATGAATATCAAAGATGGCACCACCAATTCCTTCCCTACTTGTAAAGGCATGCTCTTCCTCATATCAAAAGGTGGAGTTTAATTTTCCATTCCTTGAATCTGGGCTGGCTTTAATGATTTGTCTTGACCAATAGAGTGCAGTGAAAATTAAGTTCTGGGACATCCATGAATAGGTTGTAAAAAGCCTTGCAACTTCTGCCTTACAACATGTGATCTTGGCATATTCCTCTTTGATCCCTGAACCCCATGTAAAAAGTCCAGCCCACTCTTCTGATAAAGAAATATATGCAGGAGGACTGAGGTATCAGACATATGAGTGAGTATGTCCAGTCAAGTCTTCAGGTGGCTCCAGATCCACCCACTATTTGAGTGCCAATGCATGAGAAATCCCCAAGAGAGAACTGTCCAGGTGAGCACAGTCAACTCTCAGAACCATGGACAAATAATCAGTTGTTATTTTAAGCCACTACATGTTTAGGATGTTTGTTACACAGCAACAGACAACAAAAATATCATGGTTTTGAGCCCCTCACTGTCCTCATCAGTCTTTTCTGCCTATGTTCTCATTTTTGTCATTGAAGTCACAGAACTTAAATCTTCCTATTCATACTCCTGCCTGTTTCCAAAGAGGATTGGTACTACTAAGCTAGATAGTTTCTTGTTTTGACTAGTGCCCTGATGGTGCTGAGTATGTAAACTTGGAGGTAGAAACTGAATGCAGAAACTAGATTCAAGTTGAATTGCTCTACTTTATAAAGAAAAAAGGAATTTGAAATTCCTGGGGGAAATTGAGGAAAGAGGAGAAACAAGAGCCAAACATTATGGGAAAAGTATCAGGGAAATTGAAAAGAACCATCCGTGGTGGCACAGCAGCCAAAGGACAATAAAACACAGGCGTCTGATGGAAGAGTTAAGCTGTCAACTTGTGAGGATACAACATAAAATCTCTCCCTTGACTTATCAAAGTTTCAAAAAAATCTATGTTGCTCACATATCATTTTTTGTGGTGAGATCTACCGTTTTAGTGATTTTCGAACATATAATATATTGTTATTAACAGTAGCCACCACCATGGCCAATCAATCTCTTGAGCTTATTGCTCTTGTCTCACTGAAATTTTGTGTCCTTTGACCAATATCTCCCTAACCCCCAAACCTCCAGTTTCGGGTAACCACCATTTTATGTACTGTTTATATGAATTGAACTTTTTTTATACTCTACATATAAGTGAGATCATGTAGTATTTGTCTTTCTGTGCCTGGTTTATTTCACCTAACTTGTCGTCAAGTTTCAACCATGTTGTCATGTGTGACAGTATCTCCTTCATTTTTAAGGCAGAATAGTAGTGCATTGTGTATATTTACCTTATTTTCATTATCCATTCATCTGTTGATGGACACTTGGGCTGCTTCCATTCACTAAGGCTGTTGTGAATAATGCTACAATGAACCTTGGAGTGCAGATGCTTCCTTGACCTACTGATTTCATTTCCTTTTAATGTATACTCAAAAATGGGACTGCTGGATCATAAGGCAGTTCTACTTTTAATTTTTGGAGGAACTTCATACTGTTTTCCATAATAGCAACATTAACTTACATTCCCACCAACAGTATATAAGGGTCCCCTTTTCTCTGCATCATTGCCAACATTTATTATCTTTTGTCTTTTGGATAATAGCTATTTTAACAGGTATAAGGTGGTATCTCATTGTAGTTTTAATTTGCATTCCCCTGATGATTAGTGATGTTAAATATTTTTCCATATACCTATTGGCTATTTCTGTTTTCTTCTGAGAAATGTTTATTCAAGACCTTTGCTCAATTTTAATTAGGTTATTTGTTCTCTTACTATTTAGTTGTTTGAATTCTTTTTTTAAAATAAATACATATATGGTTTGCAAATATATTATCCCATTCTGTAGGTTGTTTCTCATTCTGTTGATTGCTTCTCTTGCTATCCAAAAGATTGTTAGTTTGAGGTAATCCTATTTGCATGAATGGATTCTTTAGTGAGATTCCAAGAGGTAATGCATTGTCATGCAAACATAATGGAACAGAAGAATAATGAGGCAGCCAATATATGGGTTACATTTTAGAAAAATGTTGACTAGAACAAGTGTTCAATCCTGTAACCTGGCATTAAATAACTTCTCTCAAACTAATGTTGATCTACTAAAATGCATGTTTTCACAAAATTGTTAATTTTGAGTCATTAAACTTACAGTTATCTAGCCTATTTATCTCCAAGCTATTTCAAAGGGTATCACAGAAAATGGTTAAAAGTCTTAATAAAATCCTTATATATATAGGGCACTCCTCTTAACTACAGCTTAGCAGTCCTGTCAAAAGGATGATTAGATTGATTTGACATGATGATATGTTCTTATATATCATGCAGCTTACCTATGTGCTCCAAAAAAATCATCCTTTTAATTAATCATTATATAATTTTAACAGAATTGACAGTAGGCTCAACTTGTAGTTGCCTTTTAGAAAGTCTTCATTGCCACCTGAAAGCCAGAGTGCTTACTAAAATCTAGTCACGTTTGGAGAGAATTTCACAGATACAGGGTAGTACTGGACTTTTTTTTTTTTTCTTTTTTCTTTGAGATGGAGTCTTGCTCTGTCGCCCAGGCTGGAGTGCAGTGGCGCGATCTAATACTGGCCTTTGATTGATGACTCTGGTATATCTCTTTGTATTGTACCATTGGTAACTTGTATATACATGTGGCATGAGTTGGTACCTTAGAGATGTTGACTCACCCAAATTACTGGCTACGTTTAAGGATCTAAATCTTGGTTCCATATCTGTAAGGTATTCTCCTAAGAATAGATATCCTGGGAAACATCTAGCTAGACCTGAGGTGTCAAATTAGAAGGTTTGACATCTCCGATACCAGCTAATAGCTTGGCCTTCTAAGGTTTTACAACAATTATAGTGGTCAATCAGCAGTTTTTGTTTAAGATAAGACGAGTTGAAACACTACAGTGACAAGGACTGGGAGTTTGTCAGAACAGTAGCAGAGTCAAAATTTAAACACACGTTTGGGAAAGAAGAGATGCTAAAGATGCTGACCTAAGAAAAAATAATTTGGTTCTGAAATAAAGCTGGAAGGGCAAAGTTGGGACAAGTATGTTTGTTAGTGTAAGATGTCTGGACATGATTAAAGATTTAGAAATTTAAATGAAAAATGAATAAAAGAGTTTTTTTAAAAAAAAAAAAGAAGAAGAAGAAGAAGTTGGCAATAAGACTAAGAATGTCCCTAGATATCTGGGATTTCCTTCCTGTTAATCATACACAGAGCCTGCTGATCCTTTCCTCCTACATCTCTTACTATTTGAAGATAAACCATTTCAAACAGTTTGGATCTGTGAAGGGTACAATGAATAAACATGTTCTTCAGCTTTAACAACAGTATGGAGATTGCAGGAAGTGAACTGCCACTTTAAAAAATGAAAAGAATCCCAAATGTGTAAACTAATACACTCTAAAAGGAGTGCTCTGTAACCCAGGAATTACTGAATTTGTTTGAGATGCTGGTGTGAACCTTTATGAAAGGATGTGTATCAGGATAGCTCTCTAGGCCCATTCCTAGATACCCTCCTGCCTTCCTCTTTCATAGAGGGGGATGTATTAATTAAAGAATCTCCAATTCGCCATTGTAGCGCGCGCACGCCTGTGTGTGTGTGTGTGTGTGTGTGTGTGTGTGTGTGTGTGTATGTGTACACTGTAAACTCAGAGTCAGCACATTCCTTGCTTGGATAAAATACAACAGAGAAAATAGATCCTCATTGTTCACTCTGTAATGCATTCAACAAGCAGTAATCAAGTTTTGTAAAGAAAACATTACTAGATGCCTGCTACTATGGTAGATGGTGGAGTGAGAACGATGAGCAAGACAAAGTCTCAGACCCAAGGAACTCATCATTTATGCTGAAAAACACAGTAGTAGTACTCGAAGTTGTAAATGTTAGGAGAAGGGCAAGAAGAGAGTATATTACAGGGTTCTGCTCTGGGATAGAGGAAGGAAAGCTTTGCAAAGATGGGGACCACTCAGCTGACTCTGAAAAAAGAAAGTTCACCAGATGGACAAGAGAGGGTATGGCTTTTGGAAAGACTGTGGGCTAGCTGAGTTTGCTCAGAGTGCAATAATTTTCTGTTTTGGCTGCTTACTGGTCTATATAGAAGTGTTTAAAATATCACAATAGTTCATCACTGGATCATTAATTTCCTGCATTACTACTGCAGTTACTCCAAAGAAACTTGTATTTGTCTCTTTCACCAAAGGCAATGCTGTGGTTTGGCCTTCTTTATATATTAAGACAGCCTTTAAGATGTTTATCATTGACCTCAGGTTCCTTTGCATTAAGCCTAGTACAAACCACTGAGAAAAAAAAAATTAGCTAATGAGGAAGAAATGTAGAAATGTCCTATCACTCCTTTTTCATTCCACTGGCTCTGAAAAAAATTCTAAAACCAGCCTGGAGCTATTTTTAAACAATCATAATATATCCAATACAGAAAAGTTAGAATCCCAATTGATCAAAATGACATTTTTCTATAATGGAAAGAAAAATGCAAACAGGCTAACTACCCACCAATTTGGTGTAATAAATTATGGTGCATCCACATGACAGAGAATTATTCATCCTCTAAAAATTATCATGAAGACGATTCTATATGGCCCACAGGAAAAGAAAATGCAAAAAAAAATTACATATTATGATTCTAATAAAATGCAAACACGTGAAAATGTTATTGGAAATAACAAGAAAAAAAATGAGTAGTTGTGGTGGCAAAGTATCATGAATATTTTTCTTTTCAAATTTTTCTTTAATGCTACTGATAGTTAATCTTTTAATTTTTAAAAGATAGATGTTTTATAAAGAGTGCTCCAAGTGTGGTCTGACCAGTTGCTGAATTCAGTAAATCCTCCGTCTTCTCTATACTTCGTGTAAGGGCTTGGGCTGAATGCAGCCCAGGACCACAAGCACTCTTACATGTTATTCTCACTAAGCTCAGTGACAGCAACAAAAATATTTTATTTTATACTTTGTGGTACCAAAAATATTTAATATAGAATTTTCTCTTTAACCTGATTAAAATATTTCTTTGCTATATTAGAACCATACTTCTATCTGTTGGCATATATTTGGCTAACACAGGAAGAATAAGAATAATTAAGAGCACAGTCAGTTGCATTATCTTGGACAAGCTACTTAGCTTCTCTGTACTTCCCTGCCTTTTCAGTAAAAGGAGATAACAATAACTGTGCTGGCTGGGCATGGTGGCTCAAGCCTGTAATCCCGGGAGGCTGAGGAGGGCAGATCACAAAGTCAGGAGTTTGAAACCAGCCTGACCAACATAGTGAAATCCCATCTCTACTAAAAATACAAAAATTAGCTGGGCATGGTGGCTCATGCCTGTAATCCCAGCTACTCAGGAGGCTGAGGCAGGAGAATCATTGGAACCCAGGAGGCGGAGGTTGCAGTGAGCCAAGATCATGCCACCGCATTCCAGCCTGGGCAACAGATAGTGACTCTGTCTCAAAAGAAAAAAGAAAACAACAACAAAAAGACAATAACTCGCTGGGCGAGGTGGCTGACGCCTGTAATCCCAGCACTTTAGGAGTCAGGTGGATTACCTGAGGTCAGGAGTTCAAAACCAGCCTGACTAACAAGGTGAAATCCTGTCTCTAAAAAAAAAAAAAAAAAAAAACTATGACTACTTCACAGGGTTGTCATAAAGATCCAATGCAATGACCCGTGAAAAGCTTAGCCTGCAGCATGTGCTCAATCAGTGGTAGCTATTTATCATCCTCAGACTTTTGAAAGTGTCATTATGTTATCAAGCAAATAGGCTCACTGCCTGAAGTGCACAGAAGCCAATATTATGGCACCAGCTTTTGAGAAAAGAAAGGCATTATTGTAAAACTGGCCAGCAAGGAGACAGGAACAGAGATCAAATCTATCTCCCCAGTTTAAGATCTGGGGTAAGTTTTAAGGAATCAGAGAGAAAGGGAAATGATTTAGGAATGTTGGCTTGGCAGAGTCTGATTGGAGGACTTCAAATTTGACCATTTACATAAGGTATGCTGAGGTAGATTTTAGCACCAAATCTTCTAGGCCAAGGGTTCCTTTGCTTCTGAAAGAGTTCTGACATTCAGGTTCTGGTCATATTCTTGGTTCCAAAGGGAGGAATGGTTGCTTTGGATGTTATTAGAGGTCAAATTTTTTCCTATTGTGCATGCCCAGGCTACGTGACTTGCAGTTTTGGGCTCTGTTATACCTGCAAGGTAACCTGATGTTATCAACAGAGTAGCCCCAGTTTGGGATGACTGTACTTACACCAACTCATGTAGAAGTCAGAATTACATTGTGTCCTGCTTGTGTCCTATCCTGCATGAACCATGTTTTCTTTGAAAAGTCTCAAGTCACAGAACTATGCTCATCTTCTATATGAATTTCTTCAAATTTGTATTCCTACATGTGAGGTTCATGTGGCATGATTCTAGCCTTCTTCCTCCATGACTATTCCTAAACTGATATGAAACCATATCTTTCTTTTCTTCTAAATTAAAAAAAAAAAAAGATACATGGATATACCAAAGAGTATAAAAATAAAGCTACCCTCCTCTCCCAGAGGCAAACATTATTATGTGTTTTATGTATCCTTTGGAAGTACTCTATGCATTTTCAAGCCTATTTATACTTGCATACATATACCTGTGTATATATCACATTTTTAACCCAGATTGAATCATACCATACACACTGTCTTACAAGTTGCTCTTTTACTTAGCAATATGCCTTGGAGATTGTTTCATAAAAGCACAAATAACACCTCGTTTTTGTTCACAGCTGCCTAATTTTCTATTGTATGGGAAAAAATCCTAATTTTTTCACCAATCTCATATTGATGTTCATATGCTTACATTCTTATGTTATTATAAATATGCTGTAATAAATATTATAGAACTCCACAGAGTCAACAAATAAGAAAAAAATTGAATGAAATATTTCATATCCTTAGCAAAATATATTATGCTGTTCTTGGACTACTATAAATAAATACCCAGGACTGGGTAATTTATAAGAAAAGAAGTGTAACTGGCTCATGTTTCTGCAGGCTGTACAGGAAGCATAGCAGCATCTGCTTCTGGGGAGACCTCAGGAAGCTTCCAATCATAGTGGAAGGTGAAGGGGGAGTAGGCAAGTCACATGGGAAAAGCAGGAGCAAAAGGGCAGGAAGGTGCCACACACATTTAAACAAACAGATCTCGTGAGAACTACTTTCCTGAAGACAGCACCAAGCCATGAGGGATCCACCCGCACGATCCAAACACCTCCCACCAGGTCCCACCTTCAAGACTGAGGATTACAATTCAGCATGGGATTTGGGCAAGGACGAATACACAAGCTATATTGCAAACTATTTCTGCCAGTGACAACCCAGAATTGTTAAGAAAAGAAACTTAAGGTCAATATCTCCGTTATAGCAAATGTACAAAAATATCTATTAAATTCCTAGAAATGTAATTGCTGATTTAAAGAATACAAGCATTAGTTGACATATAAAGTCAAACTATCCTCCAAAGAGGTTGGTGTATATGGTATCTGTCTGTGTCAAGTTTCTTATTATTTATCCATTACCAACAAATTCTATATATAGACAAAGTTTGATCTAGGGCATCATTTCTTGTATTTGATACTCTAACATTCTGAGAGGTAAGTCAAGAATTATTCCCTGCACTGCTCATAGCCAAACAATGCTTTAGGAAAAGTGGAAATCCATCAGTATTCATTTTGCCAACATAATTTAAGAATGGACTGTCAGGTTCTAATGGACACCAGTGAACATCTCGAAGACCTGGGAATTTAAAATAAGGGTGGCTTTGATTCTGTAATGTCATTAGTTCATGCAAATCAGCTTAACCATTTGGATCTGATTTGTTGGTTAGACTATACTATGTTGTTTTACCAGACTATAATGCTAATTAGTAAAAACCAAAATTGATTTCTGAATTTTTCAGCAAGTTATTCACTCTATAATTACCTAAGACACAGAAAGGGAGCTCTTATGGGAGAAAAGCAAAGATTTTTCTGGCTCTTTCTGGACTACAGATCTTAAATTCTATAGTACTTCTGTGACAACTACTGCTACCAACAGAATTCATTGTAAACCAAAGCAGCCTTTCTCAGTGTAGTAAGTCTCACTTATTCCTCTTTAAATGTAGGGTGTCACTGCACTGAATCAAAGAAAGGTCCAGGTGTTTGATGCACTGTATCTATCCCTTATAGAGTCCAGCGAAAGAGATGATACTATTAATTCACTAACTCAACAAAAATGTGTAAGAACCCACTATGCCAGACTCTGTCCCAGTGTTGTGAACAAACCAAGCAAAAATCACTGCCCTCCTAGAGCTTTACATTCTGGTAAAAGGGAAAAATAAAATAAACAAAATAAGTAAAACATATGTGCTATTAAAAAATAAATATAATTTTTAAATTAAAATGGAAGATCCAAACAGGATGGGTGGATTCTATCAGTGTTAATATCTTGGTTGTGATATTGTTCTATGGTTTTGTAAAATGCTTCCATTGGGAAAAATTGTGTTAAGGGGACATGGATCTTTCTATATTATTTCTTACCACTGCATGTAAATCTACAATTATCTCAATAAAAATTTATATGATTTTTTTTTTTTTGAAACAGAGTCTCTCCTCTGTTGTCCAGGCTGGAGTGCAGTAGTGTGATCTCAGCTCACTGCAATCTCTGCCTGCCAGGCTCAAGTGATTCTTATGCCTCAGCCTCCCAAGTAGCTTGGGACTACTGGG